>NW_020192161.1:0-4355 GCF_002263795.3 Bos taurus | reverse complement strand
CAGCTCAGCAGGCCCTGATCACGTGACCTGCAGGCACTGATCACAGTGGCTGATCAGTCCAGATCACTTGACTGAGCATGCACTGATCCACGTGGCTTATCAATGCACTATGACGTGAAACTGCGCATGCAAACTTGATGACTGTGGCTGATCAGCACAGTATCACATTGGTTCATCATGCCACTGATCAACTTTTGTGTTTATCAGGCAATGAATCATGAACTCACAAGCGCTGATCAATGGGGACTGTGCACGAACTGACCAACGTGGGCTATCATGCACACTGATATCACTCGTGACTGAGCTGGCCATTGCTGCATCTGATGACTGTGGGCCCTCCCGGTTTCGCTGCACTGATGCACTACCAGTGTTGTATCCCAGGGTCAATGCGCGTTACGCATCAGTGACCCTGACCCGAGTGCACAGGCGCTGATCAGGTGACTCACGCGGGGAGTTATATAAAGAGTGCAGCGGCGCGTGATATCAGTACTAAATACCCGCAGGTGGCGTGATCAGGAACTTCTGACAGGCCACCTGATCGTGCACATGACGGACATAGCACGTGATGCAACTCGAGCCATGCACGGTCCAGGTGTACAAGTGTTGCTCACAAGGTCGTATCACATGATCACCGGGTAGGTTTATAGCTTATGTCATACGTGACCATCACGTGACCTGAGTAATGGCGCGTTATCAATCGGCGTGACTGTTGCGTCAGTGATCACGTGGCTGAGCAGGCACTGATATCGGTGACGTGGTTGGCATCAGTCTGGCACTGATTTGTCACTTGGGTTCCCCGGGTAGCGGGATGGCTCAATATCCCTTGAGTTGCTCGGGACCAGAAGGACGTATAGTGGTATCGCGCATTCAGTGGCATCAGTGAAGCGATGGATAGGCGCTCGGTGGCAATACACTTCGAACGATTGGCGAGGATACTGAGTCCTCGAGGACTGGGTGCTCCATCCGGATTTCTTTGCGCGTAGGCATGCTCTTCCCCCGAGTAGAGCAAACAGCTAAGAGTGCGTCCTGACATTGTATGTTGCTTTGTGCTCTCACCGTCCTGAGCTATGCTCAGTCATCACCTCTGAGCCCGGAAGTGCGATGCTGTGTAGCATCCGGCTGTCCTCGTGATGCACCAGTGATCTGGGACTCAGACACTCGCATCGACGTGATTGTGGGTATTATAGGCCTCGGTGATTCTGTCGCTATCTGTTACCATTCAGCTAGCTGCTATTCCTGTGGTCACGTGCTTGATTATTGCCAAGTTGAGCAAGCCATGATTCGTCACTGCAGACTCCATGCTTATACCCTGCTGATTGCGTGGTTCGTGTCTGCTCAGCTCTTGAGTATGCCTCCTGAGTTCCCTGTTCGGTGCCCAACCTGCCGGGACCACCCCCAACGATCCAGGGTTCGAAGGAGAGAATGGCTAGGCCGACTATTTATATGCTAATCAGAGATGTCAAGAATAATAGTTGAGACGTCAGTAGGAAAATTCGGTGGAGAAAAAGACTGAGTAGCTGGGTTTACGCGAAGACCAATCAAACTTCAAGACAAGAAGTTTGCCACCACTTACGTATGGCCGGGCAGCGCCTCTTCGAATAGCGAAAGGTGCCTCACCCTAGACTCACTTCTCGAGTGGGTCTTAGCAGCCCAGCATAATTAGTAAGCGTGGTGGTTCCGCCTCGCAGATGGAGACTTCAGCTGAAGTCTAGGGAAGAATGACAAGGAACTTTAGTGAATTGGAGCTGTAAGTAACTCTTTGAACAGAGAGAGGCGAGATGGTGGTGGGGGACAGCCCAGCTGAAATCAGAGGTGAGAGCACAAAGCATACAGGGATAGGGCAGACTCTGGTTTTTTTTTGGGGGGAATGCTCGAGAACTATCCGGGATTCCTCTGAGGCTCGATCCCGCATTTGCGTAGCCGAGCCTCCTTCTCATGACTTGTCCAGAGTGGAATGCCTCCGGTCCCGCCATGATCCAGTGCAATGCTCCCAGTCCCGATATCAGTGCCTGCTCAGCCACGTGATCACTTGACGGCAGTCAACGTGATCAGCGCCTCTCAGTCACGTGATCACCGTATATAAACAGTGCATCAGTGAACGACGAGCCACGTGATCCTGCATTCGCGGTCAGTGGTCAGTTCCTGATCACCCACCTGATCAGTGTCGGGCACAGTCCCCTAATAGCGCCTGTCAGTCATGATCATGGCCTGATAAACCCATCAGTGCCGAAAACCAAGTCATCAGTGTCTGCGCAGTCGCCTCTCTTCTGTCAAAGCCACGTTAAGTGGAAAATCTGACAGCTTCCGATGCTTATGCCTAATAAAGCCAAGCGTTGCTGACTCTCATTTGCTAAAGCAGTCTCATGACGCATGCCTGTCAGTTCCTTCCCTTTTCAACTTCTGAAACCATGCCACTTGAGCTCCAGCACTGCATAAAATACAGCGAGGCGCCGGAAACCCGACCCAGTGGATCAAGTGCACGACACGCCACGGATCAGGCTTAGGCGTAATTAGTTGCCTGCACGAGGGCTGCCCTAAATGACCCACATTCGAGAAGGTTCCTAGGGTGAGGCACCTTTCGCTATCGAGATGCGGCGGCCTCTGGGCGGCCTACCGTAAAGTGGTGCAAAACTTTCTGTGTCTTGAATGTCGAGCCATTGGTAGGTTCCCAATGTGTCCTGATCCAACAGTAACCAACCGCTAATACAGTCCTCGTTTCTCCAGTCTCGAGAATCATGTTTTTTCCCTACTGAAGCTCCTAACTTCCTCATACTTTAGTATTGCAAGTTGACATCCAATCTGATTAGCAATAAATGTCGCCTTAGAGGCCAAATTCTCTCCTTTCGGAATAAATGCTCCTGGAAGTGTGTGTTCCAGTTGGGGCTGGCGCTCGCCCGGCAGGTGGCTGGAGCTTGCGTGATTCTGTCGCTCATCTGCGCTTGACAATTGCCAGCTGACCTGCATGATTCCTGCCTGGTCACGTGCTTATTATTGCCAGTTGAGCAGCATGATTCGTCAACTGCTGAGCTCCATGCTTATTGCCTGCTGATTGCGTGGTTCGTGTCTGCTCAGCTCTTGAGTATCGCCTCCTGAGGTCCCTGTTGGGGTCGGTCCACCCTTGCCGGGGACCAGCCCCAACTGATCCCAGGGTATTCGAAGGAGAGATGGCCTAGGGCACTATTTATATGCTAATCAGAGATCAAGAATAATAGTATGAGGAGAGCTCAGTAGGAAAATTCGGTGGAGAAAAAGAGCTGAGTAGCTTGGTTTACGCGGAAGACCCAATCAAACTTCAAGACAAGAAGTTTGCACCACTTACGTAGGCCGCAGGCGCCCTCTCGAATAGCGAAAGGTGGCTCCACCCCTAGACACCTTCTCGAGTGGGTCTTAGCAGCCCAGGCATAATTAGTAAGTGTGGTGGGTTCCGCGCTCCAGATGGAGACTCAGCTGGAAGTTAAAGGGAAGAATGACAAGGAACTTTATGAATTGGAGCTGTAAGTTAACTCTTTGACAGAGAGAGCGAGATGGTGGTGGGGGACAGCCCCCAGTGAAATCAGAGGTGAGGGCACAAAGCAATACAGTAGGCAGACTCTGGTTTTTTTGGGGGGGAGATGCTCGAGAATATCCGGGTGGACTCCTGAGGCTCGATCCCGCATTTGCGTATGCCGAGCCTCCTTCCTCATGACCTTTGTCCAGAGTGGAATGCCTCCCCTGGCTCCCGGCAATGATCAGGCAATGCTCAGTCACGATGCAGTGCTCTAGCTCACGAGTGATCACTGACGGCACAGTGCACGGATCAGGCCTCTCAGCCACGGTGATCACCGGTATGATAAACACGTGATCAGTGAACACGACAGCCACGTGATCACTGCATGCGCAGTCAGGTGGTCAGTTCCTGATCAGCCACTTGATCAGTGCGTGCACAGTCCCCTGATCAGCGCCTGTCAGTCACTGATCACTGCCTGATAAACACGTGATCAGTGCCCGAACAGCCACGTCATCAGTGCATGCGCAGTCCCGTCATCAGTGCATGATAGCCACGTGATCAGTGCATGCTCAGTCACGTGATCTGTACTTGATCAGCCACTTGATCAGTGCCTGCAGAGTCACGTGATCAGGGCCTGCTGAGCTGCGTGATTCCTGCCGGCTCATCTGCATGACAATTGCCAGCTGAGCTGCGTGATTCCTGCCTGGTCACGTGCTTGATTATTGCCAGTTGAGCAGCATGATTCGTCACTGCTGAACTCCATGCTTATTGCCTGCTGATTGCGTGGTTCGTGTCTGCTCAGCTCTTTGAGTATCGCCTCCTGAGGTCCCTGTTCGGTCGCCACCTGCCGGGGACCAGCCCCAACTGA
>NW_020192160.1:0-35047 GCF_002263795.3 Bos taurus | reverse complement strand
GAGACTTTTTCAGCCACTGACGGCCAAAGCCAGATTTTGAGGAGGCCTGTTCTGCGAACCACCAGGTGAGACTTAGCCATCAAGGCCGTTACAAGGACAAAAAGAGCTCTTCAGCCTCAAAATTTTCAGAGGTTAACAGCATGAGCATGTTGAACCACCCGAATACTGTGAAACTACTGGAAGTGATTGACACTGAGGAGACTCTGCTGATAGTAATGGAGTACTTCAGCGGGGGAGACTTTTTCAGCCACTGGAGGCCAAAGCCAGAATTTGAGGCCCGAGGCCTGTTCTGCGTGAACCACCAGGCGAGTGGAAGCCATCAAGGCCATTAACAAGGCTAAAGAGGGCTTTTCCAGGATCAAGGAATTCTTTTGAGAGGTTAACAGCAGGAGAAGTTTGAACCACCCGGATATTGTGAAACTCCTAGAAGTGATTGACACTGAGGAGACTCTTCTTAGAGGAATGGAGTACCTCAGCGGGGGGACTTTTTCAGCCACTGGTGAGCAAAGCCAGACTTTGAGGCCCGAGGCCCGTTGGGCCCAAACCACCATGGGAGTGGTAGCGATCAAGGCCAAAAACAAGGGGAAAAAAAGAGCTCCTCAAGCCTTCAAAAGTGTTTTCAGAGGTTAACAGCATGAGAATGTTGAACCACCCGAATATTGTGAAACTATTGGAGGTGATTGACACTGAGGAGACTCTGCTTATAGTAAAGGAGTACCTCAGCGGGGGAGACTTTTTTAGCCACTGGAGTTCTAAGCCAGACTTTGAGGCCCGAGGCCCGTTGGGCCCAAACCACCATGGGAGTGGTAGCGATCGAGGCCAAAAACAAGGAAAAAAAAGAGCTCTCAAGCCTTCAAAAGTGTTTTCAGAGGTTAACAGCATGAGAATGTTGAACCACCCGAATATTGTGAAACTACTGGACGTGTTTGACACAAGGAGACTCTGCTTATAGTAATGGAGTACCTCAGCGGGGGAGACTTTTCAGCCACTTGCGGCCTAGGCCAGATTTTGAGGACCGAGGCCTATTCTGCGTGAACCACCATGGGAGTGGTAGCGATCAAGGCCAAAAACAAGGAAAAAAAAGAGCTCCTCAAGCCTTCAAAAGTGTTTTCAGAGGTTAACAGCATGAGAATGTTGAACCACCCGAATATTGTGAAACTACTGGACGTGTTTGACACGAGGAGACTCTGCTTATAGTAATGGAGTACCTCAGCGGGGGAGACTTTTTCAGCCACTTGCGGCCTAGGCCAGATTTTGAGGACCGAGGCCTATTCTGCGTGAACCACCAGGGGAGTGGTAGCCATCAAGGCCATTAACAAGACAAAAGAGAGCTTCTCCAGGATCAGGGAACTCTTTTGAGAGGTTAACAGCATGAGATTGTTGAACCACCCAAATATGGTGAAACTACTGGAAGTGATTGACACTGAGTAGACTCTGCTTATAGTAATGGAATACCTCAGCGGGGGAGGTATTTTTCAGACACTGGAGGCCAAAGCCATACTCTGAGGCCCAGGCCTGTTTGCCCGAACCACCCGGAGTGATAGCCAGCAAGCCATTAACAAAACAAAAATCGAGCCCATTAACAAAACAAAAGAGATTCTCCAGGATCAAGGAACTCTTTTGAGACGTAACACCATGAGATGTTGAACACCCCAATATTGTGAAACGACTGGAAGGACTGACAGACTGGAACTCTGCTTACAGTAATGAGTACCTTAGAGGGAGACTTTTTCAGCCACTGACGCCAAAGCCAGATTTTGAGGACCCAGGCCTGTTCTGCCCGAACCACCAGGTGAACTTAGCCATCAAGGCCGTTACCAAGACAAAACAGAGCATCTTCAGCCTCCAAAACTCTTTTCAGAGGTTAACAGCATGAGCATGTTGAACCACCCGAATACTGTGAAACTACTGGAAGTGATTGACACTGAGGAGACTCTGCTGATAGTAATGGAGTACTCAGCGGGGGAGACTTTTTCAGCCACTGGAGGCCAAAGCCAGAATTTGAGGCCCGAGGCCTGTTCTGCCTGAACCACCAGGCGAGTGGAAGCCATCAAGGCCATTAACAAGGCTAAAGAGGGCTTTTCCAGATCAAGGAATTCTTTGAGAGGTTAACAGCAGGAGAAGTTTGAACCACCCGGATATTGTGAAACTCCTAGAAGTGATTGACACTGAGGAGACTCTTCTTAGAGGAATGGAGTACCTCAGCGGGGGGACTTTTTCAGCCACTGGTGAGCAAAGCCAGACTTGAGGCCCGAGCCCGTTGGGCCCAAACCACCAGGGAGTGGTAGCGATCAAGGCCAAAAACAAGGGGAAAAAAAGAGCTCCTCAAGCCTTCAAAATGTTTTCAGAGGTTAACAGCATGAGAATGTTGAACCACCCGAATATTGTGAAACTATTGGAGGTATTGACACTGAGGAGACTCTGCTTATAGTAAAGGAGTACCTCAGCAGGGGAGACTTTTTTAGCCACTGGAGTTCTAAGCCAGACTTTGAGCCCGAGGCCCGTTGGCCCAAACCACCATGGAGTGGTAGCGATCGAGGCCAAAAACAAGGGAAAAAAAGAGCTCGTCAAGCCTTCAAAAGTGTTTTCAGAGGTTAACAGCATGAGAATGTTGAACCACCCGAATATTGTGAAACTACTGGACGTGTTTGACACAAGGAGACTCTGCTTATAGTAATGGAGTACCTCAGCGGGGGAGACTTTCTCAGCCACTTGTGGCCTAGGCCAGATTTTGAGGACCGAGGCCTATTCTGCGTGAACCACCATGGGAGTGGTAGCGATCAAGGCCAAAAACAAGGAAAAAAAAGAGCTCCTCAAGCCTTCAAAAGTGTTTCAGAGGTTAACAGCATGAGCATGTTGAACCACCCGAATACTGTGAAACTACTGGAAGTGATTGACACTGAGGAGACTCTGCTGATAGTAATGGAGTACTTCAGCGGGGGAGATTTTCAGCCACTGGAGGCCAAAGCCAGAATTTGAGGCCCGAGGCCTGTTCTGCGTGAACCACCAGGCGAGTGGAAGCCATCAAGGCCATTAACAAGGCTAAAGAGGGCTTTTCCAGGATCAAGGAATTCTTTTGAGAGGTTAACAGGCAGGAGAAGTTTGAACCACCCGGATATTGTGAAACTCCTAGAAGTGATTGACACTGAGGAGACTCTTCTTAGAGGAATGGAGTACCTCAGCGGGGGGACTTTTTTCAAGCCACTGGTGAGCAAAGCCAGACTTTGAGGCCCGAGGCCCGTTGGGCCCAAACCACCATGGGAGTGGTAGCGATCAAGGCCAAAAACAAGGGGAAAAAAAGAGCTCCTCAAGCCTTCAAAAGTGTTTTCAGAGGTTAACAGCATGAGAATGTTGAACCACCCGAATATTGTGAAACTATTGGAGGTGATTGACACTGAGGAGACTCTGCTTATAGTAAAGGAGTACCTCAGCGGGGGAGACTTTTTAGCCACTGGAGTTCTAAGCCAGACTTTGAGGCCTGAGGCCCGTTGCGGCCCAAACCACCATGGGAGTGGTAGCGATGAAGGCCAAAACCAAAGCGAAAAAAAAAGAGCTCCTCAAGCCTTCAAAAAGTGTTTTCAGAGGTTAACAGCATGAGAATGTTGAACCACCCGATATATTGTGAAACTACTGGACGTGTTTGACACGAGGAGACTCTGCTTATAGTAATGGAGTACTTCAGCGGGGGAGACTTTTTCAGCCACTTGCGGCCTAGGCCAGATTTTGAGGAGCCGAGGCCTGATTCTGCGTGAACCACCCTGGGAGTCGGTAGCGATCAAGGCCAAAACAAGGAAAAAAAAGAGCTCCTCAAGCCTTCAAAAGTGTTTTCAGAGGTTTAACAGCATGAGAATGTTGAACCACCCGAATATTGTGAAACTACTGGACGTGTTTGACACGAGGAGACTCTGCTTATAGTAATGGAGTACTTCAGCGGGGGAGACTGTTTTCAGCCACTTGCGGCCTAGGCCAGATTTTGAGGACCGAGGCCTATTCTGCGTGAAACCACCAGGGGAGTGGTAGCCATCAAGGCCATTAACAAGACAAAAGAGAGCTTCTCCAGGATCAGGGAACTCTTTTTGAGAGGTTACAGCATGAGAATGTTGAACCACCCGAATACTGGTGAAACTACTGGAAGTGATTGACACTGAGGAGACTCTTGCTGATAGTAATGGAGTACTTCAGCGGGGGAGACTTTTTCAGCCACTGGAGGCCAAAGCCAGAATTTGAGGCCCGAGGCCTGTTCTGCGTGAACCACCAGGCGAGTGGAAGCCATCAAGGCCATTAACAAGGCTAAAGAGGGCTTTTCCAGGATCAAGGAATTCTTTTGAGAGGTTAACAGCAGGAGAAGTTTTGAACCACCCGGATATTGTGAAACTCCTAGAAGTGATTGACACTGACGAGGACTCTTCTTAGAGGAATGGAGTACCTCAGCGGGGGGGACTTTTTCAGCCACTGGTGAGCAAAGCCAGACTTTGAGGCCCTAGGCTCATTGGGCCCAAACTACCAGGGGAGTTATAGCCATCCAAGGCCATTAACAAGACATAACAGAGCATCTCCAGCCTCCAATAACTCTTTCCAGAGGTTAAGAGGATGAGAAGGTTGAATCAAGCAACCCGAATATTCGGAAACTACTGGAAGTGATTGACACTGAGGAGACTCTGCTTGTAATAATGGAGTACCTCAGCGAGGGATACTTTTTCAGCCACTTGCAGCCTAGGCCAGATTTTGAGACTGAGGCCCAGTGGGCCCCAAACCACCATGGGAGTGGTAGCCATCAAGGCCAAAAACAAGAAAAAAAAGAGCTTCTCCAGCCTTCAAAACTGTTTTCAGAGGTTAACAGCATGAGAATGTTGAACCACCCGAATATTGTGAAACTACTGGAAGTGACTGAGAGTGAGGAGACTCTGATTATAGTAATGGAGTACCTCAGTGGGAGAGACTTGTTCACCCACTTGGAAGCCTAAGGCCCGATCCGCCCATACCACCAGGTGAGTGGTAGCAATCAAGGCCATTAAAAAGACAAAAAAGAGCATCTCCATCATCCAATAACTGTTTTTAGAGTTTAAAAGCAAGAGAATGTTGAACCACTCGAATATTGTGAAACTACTGGAAGTGATTGACACGGAGGAGACTCTATTATACTAATGGAGTACCTCAGCAGGGGAGATTTGTTCATCCATTTGAGGCCAAAGGCAGAGGCAGAGGCCCAAGGCCCATTCTGCCCCTACCACCAGGGAAGTGGAGGCCATCAAGGCCATTAACAAGACAAAGCAGAGGATCTCCAGCTTCCAAAACTGTTTGAGAGGTTAACACAATGAGAATGTTGAATCACCCAAATATTGTGAAACTACTGGAAGTGATTTACTCTGAGGAGACTCTGCTTATACTAATGGAGTACCTCAGTGGGGGAGACGTTTTCAGCCACTGGAGGCCAAAGCCAGATTTGAGGGGGGAGGCCTGTTGTGCCAAACCACCAGGGGAGTGGTAGCGATCAAGGCCATTAACAAACAAAAGAGTGCTTCTCTAGGATCAAGGAATTCTTTTGAGTGGTTAACAGCATGAGAATCTCGAACCACCTGAATATTGTGAAACTATTGGAAGTGATTAACACTGAGGAGACTCTGCTTATAGTAATGGAGTACCTCAGCGGGGGAGACTTTTTCAGCCACTGGAGTCCAAAGCCAGACTGTGAGGCCCGAGGCCTGTTATGCCCCAACCACCAGGGGAGTGGTAGCCATCAAGGCCATTAACAAGACAAAAGAGTGCTTCACCATGATCAAGGAATTCTTTTACTTTTACTTTTATTTTATTTTTTAAACTTTACAATATTGTATTAGTTTTTCCAATTATTGAAATGATTCCACCACAGGTATACATGTGTTTCCCATCCTGAACCCTCCTCCCTCCTCCCTCTCCATACCATCCCTCTGGGTTGTCCCAGTGCACCAGCCCCAAGCATCCAGTATCGTGCATCGAACCTGGACTGGCAACTCGTTTCATACATGATATTATACATGTTTAAATGCCATAAGTGGTTAACAGCATGAGAATCTTGAACCACCCGAGTATTGTGAAACTATTGGAGGTGATTGACACTGAGGAGACTCTGCTTATAGTAAAGGAGTACCTCAGCGGGGGAGACTTTTTTAGCCACTGGAGTTCTAAGCCAGACTTTGAGGCCCGAGGCCCGTTGGGCCCAAACCACCATGGGAGTGGTAGCGATCGAGGCCAAAAACAAGGAAAAAAAAAGAGCTCCTCAAGCCTTCAAAAGTGTTTTCAGAGGTTAACAGCATGAGAATGTTGAACCACCCGAATATTGTGAAACTACTGGACGTGTTTGACACGAGGAGACTCTGCTTATAGTAATGGAGTACCTCAGCGGGGGAGACTTTTTCAGCCACTGGAGTCCAAAGCCAGACTGTGAGGCCCGAGGCCTGTTATGCCCCAACCACCAGGGGAGTGGTAGCCATCAAGGCCATTAACAAGACAAAAGAGTGCTTCACCATGATCAAGGAATTCTTTTACTTTTACTTTTATTTTATTTTTTAAACTTTACAATATTGTATTAGTTTTTCCAATTATTGAAATGATTCCACCACAGGTATACATGTGTTTCCCATCCTGAACCCTCCTCCCTCCTCCCTCTCCATACCATCCCTCTGGGTTGTCCCAGTGCACCAGCCCCAAGCATCCAGTATCGTGCATCGAACCTGGACTGGCAACTCGTTTCATACATGATATTATACATGTTTAAATGCCATAAGTGGTTAACAGCATGAGAATCTTGAACCACCCGAGTATTGTGAAACTATTGGAGGTGATTGACACTGAGGAGACTCTGCTTATAGTAAAGGAGTACCTCAGCGGGGGAGACTTTTTCAGCCACTGGAGGCCAAAGCCAGAATTTGAGGCCCGAGGCCTGTTCTGCGTGAACCACCAGGCGAGTGGAAGCCATCAAGGCCATTAACAAGGCTAAAGAGGGCTTTCCAGGATCAAGGAATTCTTTTGAGAGGTTAACAGCAGGAGAAGTTTGAACCACCCGGATATTGTGAAACTCCTAGAAGTGATTGACACTGACGAGACTCTTCTTAGAGGAATGGAGTACCTCAGCGGGGGGACTTTTTCAGCCACTGGTGAGCAAAGCCAGACTTTGAGGCCCGAGGCCCGTTGGGCCCCAAACCACCATGGGAGTGGTAGCGATCAAGGCCAAAAACAAGGGGAAAAAAAGAGCTCCTCAAGCCTTCAAAAGTGTTTTCAGAGGTTAACAGCATGAGAATGTTGAACGACCCGAATATTGTGAAACTATTGGAGGTGATTGACACTGAGGAGACTCTGCTTATAGTAAAGGAGTACCTCAGCGGGGGAGAATTTTTAGCCACTGGAGTTCTAAGCCAGACTTTGAGGCCCGAGGCCCGTTGGGCCCAAACCACCATGGGAGTGGTGGCGATCGAGGCCAAAAACAAGGAAAAAAAAAGAGCTCCTCAAGCCTTCAAAAGTGTTTTCAGAGGTTAACAGCATGAGAATGTTGAACCACCCGAATATTGTGAAACTACTGGACGTGTTTGACACAAGGAGACTCTGCTTATAGTAATGGAGTACCTCAGCGGGGAGACTTTTTCAGCCACTTGCGGCCTAGGCCAGATTTTGAGGACCGAGGCCTATTCTGCGTGAACCACCATGGGAGTGGTAGCGATCAAGGCCAAAAACAAGGAAAAAAAAGAGCTCCTCAAGCCTTCAAAAGTGTTTTCAGAGGTTAACAGCATGAGAATGTTGAACCACCCGAATATTGTGAAACTACTGGACGTGTTTGACACGAGGAGACTCTGCTTATAGTAATGGAGTACCTCAGCGGGGGAGACTTTTTCAGCCACTTGCGGCCTAGGCCAGATTTTGAGGACCGAGGCCTATTCTGCGTGAACCACCATGGGAGTGGAAGCGATCAAGGCCAAAAACAAGGAAAAAAAAGAGCTCCTCAAGCCTTCAAAAGTGTTTTCAGAGGTTAACAGCATGAGAATGTTGAACCACCCGAATATTGAGAAACTACTGGACGTGTTTGACACGAGGAGACTCTGCTTATAGTAATGGAGTACCTCAGCGGGGGAGACTTTTTCAGCCACTGACGGTCAAAGCCAGATTTTGAGGTCCCAGGCCTGTTCTGCCCGAACCACCAGGTGAGACTTAGCCATCAAGGCCGTTACCAAGACAAAACAGAGCATCTTCAGCCTCCAAAACTCTTTTCAGAGGTTAACAGCATGAGCATGTTGAACCACCCGAATACTGTGAAACTACTGGAAGTGATTGACACTGAGGAGACTCTGCTGATAGTAATGGAGTACTTCAGCGGGGGAGACTTTTTCAGCCACTGGAGGCCAAAGCCAGAATTTGAGGCCCGAGGCCTGTTCTGCGTGAACCACCAGGCGAGTGGAAGCCATCAAGGCCATTAACAAGGCTAAAGAGGGCTTTTCCAGGATCAAGGAATTCTTTTGAGAGGTTAACAGCAGGAGAAGTTTGAACCACCCGGATATTGTGAAACTCCTAGAAGTGATTGACACTGACGAGACTCTTCTTAGAGGAATGGAGTACCTCAGCGGGGGGACTTTTTCAGCCACTGGTGAGCAAAGCCAGACTTTGAGGCCCGAGGCCCGTTGGGCCCAAACCACCATGGGAGTGGTAGCGATCAAGGCCAAAAACAAGGGGAAAAAAAGAGCTCCTCAAGCCTTCAAAAGTGTTTTCAGAGGTTAACAGCATGAGAATGTTGAACCACCCGAATATTGTGAAACTACTGGACGTGTTTGACACGAGGAGACTCTGCTTATAGTAATGGAGTACCTCAGCGGGGGAGACTTTTTCAGCCACTTGCGGCCTAGGCCAGATTTTGAGGACCGAGGCCTATTCTGCGTGAACCACCAGGGGAGTGGTAGCCATCAAGGCCATTAACAAGACAAAAGAGAGCTTCTCCAGGATCAGGGAACTCTTTTGAGAGGTTAACAGCATGAGATTGTTGAACCACCCCAATATGGTGAAACTACTGGAAGTGATTGACACTGAGTAGACTCTGCTTATAGTAATGGAATACCTCAGCGGGGGAGGTATTTTTCAGACACTGGAGGCCAAAGCCATACTCTGAGGCCCCAGGCCTGTTTTGCCCGAACCACCCCGGGAGTGATAGCCAGCAAGCCCATTAACAAAACAAAAATCGAGCCCATTAACAAAACAAAAGAGAGCTTCTCCAGGATCAAGGAACTCTTTTGAGACGTTAACACCATGAGAATGTTGAAACACCCCAATATTGTGAAACGACTGGAAGTGACTGACAGACTGGAGACTCTGCTTACAGTAATGGAGTACCTTAGAGGGGGAGACTTTTTCAGCCACTGACGGCCAAAGCCAGATTTTGAGGACCCAGGCCTGTTCTGCCCGAACCACCAGGTGAGACTTAGCCATCAAGGCCGTTACCAAGACAAAACAGAGCATCTTCAGCCTCCAAAACTCTTTTCAGAGGTTAACAGCATGAGCATGTTGAACCACCCGAATACTGTGAAACTACTGGAAGTGATTGACACTGAGGAGACTCTGCTGATAGTAATGGAGTACTTCAGCGGGGGAGACTTTTTCAGCCACTGGAGGCCAAAGCCAGAATTTGAGGCCCGAGGCCTGTTCTGCCTGAACCACCAGGCGAGTGGAAGCCATCAAGGCCATTAACAAGGCTAAAGAGGGCTTTTCCAGGATCAAGGAATTCTTTTGAGAGGTTAACAGCAGGAGAAGTTTGAACCACCCGGATATTGTGAAACTCCTAGAAGTGATTGACACTGAGGAGACTCTTCTTAGAGGAATGGAGTACCTCAGCGGGGGGGACTTTTTCAGCCACTGGTGAGCAAAGCCAGACTTTGAGGCCCGAGGCCCGTTGGGCCCAAACCACCAGGGGAGTGGTAGCGATCAAGGCCAAAAACAAGGGGAAAAAAAGAGCTCCTCAAGCCTTCAAAAGTGTTTTCAGAGGTTAACAGCATGAGAATGTTGAACCACCCGAATATTGTGAAACTATTGGAGGTGATTGACACTGAGGAGACTCTGCTTATAGTAAAGGAGTACCTCAGCAGGGGAGACTTTTTTAGCCACTGGAGTTCTAAGCCAGACTTTGAGGCCCGAGGCCCGTTGGGCCCAAACCACCATGGGAGTGGTAGCGATCGAGGCCAAAAACAAGGGAAAAAAAAGAGCTCGTCAAGCCTTCAAAAGTGTTTTCAGAGGTTAACAGCATGAGAATGTTGAACCACCCGAATATTGTGAAACTACTGGACGTGTTTGACACAAGGAGACTCTGCTTATAGTAATGGAGTACCTCAGCGGGGGAGACTTTCTCAGCCACTTGTGGCCTAGGCCAGATTTTGAGGACCGAGGCCTATTCTGCGTGAACCACCATGGGAGTGGTAGCGATCAAGGCCAAAAACAAGGAAAAAAAAGAGCTCCTCAAGCCTTCAAAAGTGTTTTCAGAGGTTAACAGCATGAGCATGTTGAACCACCCGAATACTGTGAAACTACTGGAAGTGATTGACACTGAGGAGACTCTGCTGATAGTAATGGAGTACTTCAGCGGGGGAGATTTTCAGCCACTGGAGGCCAAAGCCAGAATTTGAGGCCCGAGGCCTGTTCTGCGTGAACCACCAGGCGAGTGGAAGCCATCAAGGCCATTAACAAGGCTAAAGAGGGCTTTTCCAGGATCAAGGAATTCTTTTGAGAGGTTAACAGCAGGAGAAGTTTGAACCACCCGGATATTGTGAAACTCCTAGAAGTGATTGACACTGAGGAGACTCTTCTTAGAGGAATGGAGTACCTCAGCGGGGGGGACTTTTTCAGCCACTGGTGAGCAAAGCCAGACTTTGAGGCCCGAGGCCCGTTGGGCCCAAACCACCATGGGAGTGGTAGCGATCAAGGCCAAAAACAAGGGGAAAAAAAGAGCTCCTCAAGCCTTCAAAAGTGTTTTCAGAGGTTAACAGCATGAGAATGTTGAACCACCCGAATATTGTGAAACTATTGGAGGTGATTGACACTGAGGAGACTCTGCTTATAGTAAAGGAGTACCTCAGCGGGGGAGACTTTTTTAGCCACTGGAGTTCTAAGCCAGACTTTGAGGCCCGAGGCCCGTTGGGCCCAAACCACCATGGGAGTGGTAGCGATCGAGGCCAAAACCAAGGAAAAAAAAAGAGCTCCTCAAGCCTTCAAAAGTGTTTTCAGAGGTTAACAGCATGAGAATGTTGAACCACCCGAATATTGTGAAACTACTGGACGTGTTTGACACGAGGAGACTCTGCTTATAGTAATGGAGTACTTCAGCGGGGGAGACTTTTTCAGCCACTTGCGGCCTAGGCCAGATTTTGAGGACCGAGGCCTATTCTGCGTGAACCACCATGGGAGTGGTAGCGATCAAGGCCAAAAACAAGGAAAAAAAAGAGCTCCTCAAGCCTTCAAAAGTGTTTTCAGAGGTTAACAGCATGAGAATGTTGAACCACCCGAATATTGTGAAACTACTGGACGTGTTTGACACGAGGAGACTCTGCTTATAGTAATGGAGTACTTCAGCGGGGGAGACTTTTTCAGCCACTTGCGGCCTAGGCCAGATTTTGAGGACCGAGGCCTATTCTGCGTGAACCACCAGGGGAGTGGTAGCCATCAAGGCCATTAACAAGACAAAAGAGAGCTTCTCCAGGATCAGGGAACTCTTTTGAGAGGTTAACAGCATGAGAATGTTGAACCACCCGAATACTGTGAAACTACTGGAAGTGATTGACACTGAGGAGACTCTGCTGATAGTAATGGAGTACTTCAGCGGGGGAGACTTTTTCAGCCACTGGAGGCCAAAGCCAGAATTTGAGGCCCGAGGCCTGTTCTGCGTGAACCACCAGGCGAGTGGAAGCCATCAAGGCCATTAACAAGGCTAAAGAGGGCTTTTCCAGGATCAAGGAATTCTTTTGAGAGGTTAACAGCAGGAGAAGTTTGAACCACCCGGATATTGTGAAACTCCTAGAAGTGATTGACACTGACGAGACTCTTCTTAGAGGAATGGAGTACCTCAGCGGGGGGGACTTTTTCAGCCACTGGTGAGCAAAGCCAGACTTTGAGGCCCTAGGCTCATTGGGCCCAAACTACCAGGGGAGTTATAGCCATCAAGGCCATTAACAAGACATAACAGAGCATCTCCAGCCTCCAATAACTCTTTCCAGAGGTTAAGAGGATGAGAAGGTTGAATCAAGCACCCGAATATTCGGAAACTACTGGAAGTGATTGACACTGAGGAGACTCTGCTTGTAATAAAGGAGTACCTCAGCGAGGGATACTTTTTCAGCCACTTGCAGCCTAGGCCAGATTTTGAGGACTGAGGCCCAGTGGGCCCAAACCACCATGGGAGTGGTAGCCATCAAGGCCAAAAACAAGAAAAAAAAGAGCTTCTCCAGCCTTCAAAACTGTTTTCAGAGGTTAACAGCATGAGAATGTTGAACCACCCGAATATTGTGAAACTACTGGAAGTGACTGAGAGTGAGGAGACTCTGATTATAGTAATGGAGTACCTCAGTGGGAGAGACTTGTTCACCCACTTGGAAGCCTAAGGCCCGATCCGCCCATACCACCAGGTGAGTGGTAGCAATCAAGGCCATTAAAAAGACAAAAAAGAGCATCTCCATCATCCAATAACTGTTTTTAGAGTTTAAAAGCAAGAGAATGTTGAACCACTCGAATATTGTGAAACTACTGGAAGTGATTGACACGGAGGAGACTCTATTATACTAATGGAGTACCTCAGCAGGGGAGATTTGTTCATCCATTTGAGGCCAAAGGCAGAGGCAGAGGCCCAAGGCCCATTCTGCCCCTACCACCAGGGAAGTGGAGGCCATCAAGGCCATTAACAAGACAAAGCAGAGGTTCTCCAGCTTCCAAAACTGTTTTGAGAGGTTAACACAATGAGAATGTTGAATCACCCAAATATTGTGAAACTACTGGAAGTGATTTACTCTGAGGAGACTCTGCTTATACTAATGGAGTACCTCAGTGGGGGAGACGTTTTCAGCCACTGGAGGCCAAAGCCAGATTTGAGGGGGGAGGCCTGTTGTGCCAAACCACCAGGGGAGTGGTAGCGATCAAGGCCATTAACAAAACAAAAGAGTGCTTCTCTAGGATCAAGGAATTCTTTTGAGTGGTTAACAGCATGAGAATCTCGAACCACCTGAATATTGTGAAACTATTGGAAGTGATTAACACTGAGGAGACTCTGCTTATAGTAATGGAGTACCTCAGCGGGGGAGACTTTTTCAGCCACTGGAGTCCAAAGCCAGACTGTGAGGCCCGAGGCCTGTTATGCCCCAACCACCAGGGGAGTGGTAGCCATCAAGGCCATTAACAAGACAAAAGAGTGCTTCACCATGATCAAGGAATTCTTTTACTTTTACTTTTATTTTATTTTTTAAACTTTACAATATTGTATTAGTTTTTCCAATTATTGAAATGATTCCACCACAGGTATACATGTGTTTCCCATCCTGAACCCTCCTCCCTCCTCCCTCTCCATACCATCCCTCTGGGTTGTCCCAGTGCACCAGCCCCAAGCATCCAGTATCGTGCATCGAACCTGGACTGGCAACTCGTTTCATACATGATATTATACATGTTTAAATGCCATAAGTGGTTAACAGCATGAGAATCTTGAACCACCCGAGTATTGTGAAACTATTGGAGGTGATTGACACTGAGGAGACTCTGCTTATAGTAAAGGAGTACCTCAGCGGGGGAGACTTTTTTAGCCACTGGAGTTCTAAGCCAGACTTTGAGGCCCGAGGCCCGTTGGGCCCAAACCACCATGGGAGTGGTAGCGATCGAGGCCAAAAACAAGGAAAAAAAAAGAGCTCCTCAAGCCTTCAAAAGTGTTTTCAGAGGTTAACAGCATGAGAATGTTGAACCACCCGAATATTGTGAAACTACTGGACGTGTTTGACACGAGGAGACTCTGCTTATAGTAATGGAGTACCTCAGCGGGGGAGACTTTTTCAGCCACTGGAGTCCAAAGCCAGACTGTGAGGCCCGAGGCCTGTTATGCCCCAACCACCAGGGGAGTGGTAGCCATCAAGGCCATTAACAAGACAAAAGAGTGCTTCACCATGATCAAGGAATTCTTTTACTTTTACTTTTATTTTATTTTTTAAACTTTACAATATTGTATTAGTTTTTCCAATTATTGAAATGATTCCACCACAGGTATACATGTGTTTCCCATCCTGAACCCTCCTCCCTCCTCCCTCTCCATACCATCCCTCTGGGTTGTCCCAGTGCACCAGCCCCAAGCATCCAGTATCGTGCATCGAACCTGGACTGGCAACTCGTTTCATACATGATATTATACATGTTTAAATGCCATAAGTGGTTAACAGCATGAGAATCTTGAACCACCCGAGTATTGTGAAACTATTGGAGGTGATTGACACTGAGGAGACTCTGCTTATAGTAAAGGAGTACCTCAGCGGGGGAGACTTTTTCAGCCACTGGAGGCCAAAGCCAGAATTTGAGGCCTGAGGCCTGTTCTGCGTGAACCACCAGGCGAGTGGAAGCCATCAAGGCCATTAACAAGGCTAAAGAGGGCTTTTCCAGGATCAAGGAATTCTTTTGAGAGGTTAACAGCAGGAGAAGTTTGAACCACCCGGATATTGTGAAACTCCTAGAAGTGATTGACACTGAGGAGACTCTTCTTAGAGGAATGGAGTACCTCAGCGGGGGGGACTTTTTCAGCCACTGGTGAGCAAAGCCAGACTTTGAGGCCCGAGGCCCGTTGGGCCCAAACCACCATGGGAGTGGTAGAGATCAAGGCCAAAAACAAGGGGAAAAAAAGAGCTCCTCAAGCCTTCAAAAGTGTTTTCAGAGGTTAACAGCATGAGAATGTTGAACCACCCGAATATTGTGAAACTATTGGAGGTGATTGACACTGAGGAGACTCTGCTTATAGTAAAGGAGTACCTCAGCGGGGGAGACTTTTTTAGCCACTGGAGTTCTAAGCCAGACTTTGAGGCCCGAGGCCCGTTGGGCCCAAACCACCATGGGAGTGGTGGCGATCGAGGCCAAAAACAAGGAAAAAAAAAGAGCTCCTCAAGCCTTCAAAAGTGTTTTCAGAGGTTAACAGCATGAGAATGTTGAACCACCCGAATATTGTGAAACTACTGGACGTGTTTGACACAAGGAGACTCTGCTTATAGTAATGGAGTACCTCAGCGGGGGAGACTTTTTCAGCCACTTGCGGCCTAGGCCAGATTTTGAGGACCGAGGCCTATTCTGCGTGAACCACCATGGGAGTAGTAGCGATCAAGGCCAAAAACAAGGAAAAAAAAGAGCTCCTCAAGCCTTCAAAAGTGTTTTCAGAGGTTAACAGCATGAGAATGTTGAACCACCCGAATATTGTGAAACTACTGGACGTGTTTGACACGAGGAGACTCTGCTTATAGTAATGGAGTACCTCAGCGGGGGAGACTTTTTCAGCCACTTGCGGCCTAGGCCAGATTTTGAGGACCGAGGCCTATTCTGCGTGAACCACCAGGGGAGTGGTAGCGATCAAGGCCAAAAACAAGGAAAAAAAAAGAGCTCCTCAAGCCTTCAAAAGTGTTTTCAGAGGTTAACAGCATGAGAATGTTGAACCACCCGAATATTGTGAAACTACTGGACGTGTTTGACACGAGGAGACTCTGCTTATAGTAATGGAGTACCTCAGCGGGGGAGACTTTTTCAGCCACTGACGGTCAAAGCCAGATTTTGAGGTCCCAGGCCTGTTCTGCCCGAACCACCAGGTGAGACTTAGCCATCAAGGCCGTTACCAAGACGAAACAGAGCATCTTCAGCCTCCAAAACTCTTTTCAGAGGTTAACAGCATGAGCATGTTGAACCACCCGAATACTGTGAAACTACTGGAAGTGATTGACACTGAGGAGACTCTGCTGATAGTAATGGAGTACTTCAGCGGGGGAGACTTTTTCAGCCACTGGAGGCCAAAGCCAGAATTTGAGGCCCGAGGCCTGTTCTGCGTGAACGACCAGGCGAGTGGAAGCCATCAAGGCCATTAACAAGGCTAAAGAGGGCTTTTCCAGGATCAAGGAATTCTTTTGAGAGGTTAACAGCAGGAGAAGTTTGAACCACCCGGATATTGTGAAACTCCTAGAAGTGATTGACACTGACGAGACTCTTCTTAGAGGAATGGAGTACCTCAGCGGGGGGGACTTTTTCAGCCACTGGTGAGCAAAGCCAGACTTTGAGGCCCGAGGCCCGTTGGGCCCAAACCACCATGGGAGTGGTAGCGATCAAGGCCAAAAACAAGGGGAAAAAAAGAGCTCCTCAAGCCTTCAAAAGTGTTTTCAGAGGTTAACAGCATGAGAATGTTGAACGACCCGAATATTGTGAAACTATTGGAGGTGATTGACACTGAGGAGACTCTGCTTATAGTAAAGGAGTACCTCAGCGGGGGAGACTTTTTTAGCCACTGGAGTTCTAAGCCAGACTTTGAGGCCCGAGGCCTGTTGGGCCCAAACCACCATGGGAGTGGTGGCGATCGAGGCCAAAAACAAGGAAAAAAAAAGAGCTCCTCAAGCCTTCAAAAGTGTTTTCAGAGGTTAACAGCATGAGAATGTTGAACCACCCGAATATTGTGAAACTACTGGACGTGTTTGACACAAGGAGACTCTGCTTATAGTAATGGAGTACCTCAGCGGGGGAGACTTTTTCAGCCACTTGCGGCCTAGGCCAGATTTTGAGGACCGAGGCCTATTCTGCGTGAACCACCATGGGAGTGGTAGCGATCAAGGCCAAAAACAAGGAAAAAAAAGAGCTCCTCAAGCCTTCAAAAGTGTTTTCAGAGGTTAACAGCATGAGCATGTTGAACAACCCGAATATTGAGAAACTACTGGACGTGTTTGACACGAGGAGACTCTGCTTATAGTAATGGAGTACCTCAGCGGGGGAGACTTTTTCAGCCACTTGCGGCCTAGGCCAGATTTTGAGGACCGAGGCCTATTCTGCGTGAACCACCATGGGAGTGGAAGCGATCAAGGCCAAAAACAAGGAAAAAAAAAGAGCTTCTCAAGCCTTCAAAAGTGTTTTCAGAGGTTAACAGCATGAGAATGTTGAACCACCCGAATATTGAGAAACTACTGGACGTGTTTGACACGAGGAGACTCTGCTTATAGTAATGGAGTACCTCAGCGGGGGAGACTTTTTCAGCCACTGACGGTCAAAGCCAGATTTTGAGGTCCCAGGCCTGTTCTGCCCGAACCACC
This sequence comes from Bos taurus, assembly GCF_002263795.3. Classification (NCBI taxonomy): domain Eukaryota; kingdom Metazoa; phylum Chordata; class Mammalia; order Artiodactyla; family Bovidae; genus Bos; species Bos taurus. The sequence continues at coordinate 17,756 of NW_020192160.1, read as the reverse complement.
AGGTGAGACTTAGCCATCAAGGCCGTTACCAAGACAAAACAGAGCATCTTCAGCCTCCAAAACTCTTTTCAGAGGTTAACAGCATGAGCATGTTGAACCACCCGAATACTGTGAAACTACTGGAAGTGATTGACACTAAGGAGACTCTGCTGATAGTAATGGAGTACTTCAGCGGGGGAGACTTTTTCAGCCACTGGAGGCCAAAGCCAGAATTTGAGGCCCGAGGCCTGTTCTGCGTGAACGACCAGGCGAGTGGAAGCCATCAAGGCCATTAACAAGGCTAAAGAGGGCTTTTCCAGGATCAAGGAATTCTTTTGAGAGGTTAACAGCAGGAGAAGTTTGAACCACCCGGATATTGTGAAACTCCTAGAAGTGATTGACACTGACGAGACTCTTCTTAGAGGAATGGAGTACCTCAGCGGGGGGGACTTTTTCAGCCACTGGTGAGCAAAGCCAGACTTTGAGGCCCGAGGCCCGTTGGGCCCAAACCACCATGGGAGTGGTAGCGATCAAGGCCAAAAACAAGGGGAAAAAAAGAGCTCCTCAAGCCTTCAAAAGTGTTTTCAGAGGTTAACAGCATGAGAATGTTGAACCACCCGAATATTGTGAAACTATTGGAGGTGATTGACACTGAGGAGACTCTGCTTATAGTAAAGGAGTACCTCAGCGGGGGAGACTTTTTTAGCCACTGGAGTTCTAAGCCAGACTTTGAGGCCCGAGGCCCGTTGGGCCCAAACCACCATGGGAGTGGTAGCGATCGAGGCCAAAAACAAGGAAAAAAAAAGAGCTCCTCAAGCCTTCAAAAGTGTTTTCAGAGGTTAACAGCATGAGAATGTTGAACCACCCGAATATTGTGAAACTACTGGACGTGTTTGACACAAGGAAACTCTGCTTATAGTAATGGAGTACCTCAGCGGGGGAGACTTTTTCAGCCACTTGCGGCCTAGGCCAGATTTTGAGGACCGAGGCCTATTCTGCGTGAACCACCATGGGAGTGGTAGCGATCAAGGCCAAAAACAAGGAAAAAAAAGAGCTCCTCAAGCCTTCAAAAGTGTTTTCAGAGGTTAACAGCATGAGAATGTTGAACCACCCGAATATTGTGAAACTACTGGACGTGTTTGACACGAGGAGACTCTGCTTATAGTAATGGAGTACCTCAGCGGGGGAGACTTTTTCAGCCACTTGCGGCCTAGGCCAGATTTTGAGGACCGAGGCCTATTCTGCGTGAACCACCAGGGGAGTGGTAGCCATCAAGGCCATTAACAAGACAAAAGAGAGCTTCTCCAGGATCAGGGAACTCTTTTGAGAGGTTAACAGCATGAGATTGTTGAACCACCCAAATATGGTGAAACTACTGGAAGTGATTGACACTGAGTAGACTCTGCTTATAGTAATGGAATACCTCAGCGGGGGAGGTATTTTTCAGACACTGGAGGCCAAAGCCATACTCTGAGGCCCCAGGCCTGTTTTGCCCGAACCACCCCGGGAGTGATAGCCAGCAAGCCCATTAACAAAACAAAATCGAGCCCATTAACAAAACAAAAGAGAGCTTCTCCAGGATCAAGGAACTCTTTTGAGACGTTAACACCATGAGAATGTTGAAACACCCCAATATTGTGAAACGACTGGAAGTGACTGACAGACTGGAGACTCTGCTTACAGTAATGGAGTACCTTAGAGGGGGAGACTTTTTCAGCCACTGACGGCCAAAGCCAGATTTTGAGGACCCAGGCCTGTTCTGCCCGAACCACCAGGTGAGACTTAGCCATCAAGGCCGTTACCAAGACAAAACAGAGCATCTTCAGCCTCCAAAACTCTTTTCAGAGGTTAACAGCATGAGCATGTTGAACCACCCGAATACTGTGAAACTACTGGAAGTGATTGACACTGAGGAGACTCTGCTGATAGTAATGGAGTACTTCAGCGGGGGAGACTTTTTCAGCCACTGGAGGCCAAAGCCAGAATTTGAGGCCCGAGGCCTGTTCTGCATGAACCACCAGGCGAGTGGAAGCCATCAAGGCCATTAACAAGGCTAAAGAGGGCTTTTCCAGGATCAAGGAATTCTTTTGAGAGGTTAACAGCAGGAGAAGTTTGAACCACCCGGATATTGTGAAACTCCTAGAAGTGATTGACACTGAGGAGACTCTTCTTAGAGGAATGGAGTACCTCAGCGGGGGGGACTTTTTCAGCCACTGGTGAGCAAAGCCAGACTTTGAGGCCCGAGGCCCGTTGGGCCCAAACCACCATGGGAGTGGTAGCGATCAAGGCCAAAAACAAGGGGAAAAAAAGAGCTCCTCAAGCCTTCAAAAGTGTTTTCAGAGGTTAACAGCATGAGAATGTTGAACCACCCGAATATTGTGAAACTATTGGAGGTGATTGACACTGAGGAGACTCTGCTTATAGTAAAGGAGTACCTCAGCGGGGGAGACTTTTTTAGCCACTGGAGTTCTAAGCCAGACTTTGAGGCCCGAGGCCCGTTGGGCCCAAACCACCATGGGAGTGGTAGCGATCGAGGCCAAAAACAAGGGAAAAAAAAGAGCTCCTCAAGCCTTCAAAAGTGTTTTCAGAGGTTAACAGCATGAGAATGTTGAACCACCCGAATATTGTGAAACTACTGGACGTGTTTGACACAAGGAAACTCTGCTTATAGTAATGGAGTACCTCAGCGGGGGAGACTTTTTCAGCCACTTGCGGCCTAGGCCAGATTTTGAGGACCGAGGCCTATTCTGCGTGAACCACCATGGGAGTGGTAGCGATCAAGGCCAAAAACAAGGAAAAAAAAGAGCTCCTCAAGCCTTCAAAAGTGTTTTCAGAGGTTAACAGCATGAGAATGTTGAACCACCCGAATATTGTGAAACTACTGGACGTGTTTGACACGAGGAGACTCTGCTTATAGTAATGGAGTACCTCAGCGGGGGAGACTTTTTCAGCCACTTGCGGCCTAGGCCAGATTTTGAGGACTGAGGCCTATTCTGCGTGAACCACCAGGGGAGTGGTAGCCATCAAGGCCATTAACAAGACAAAAGAGAGCTTCTCCAGGATCAGGGAACTCTTTTGAGAGGTTAACAGCATGAGATTGTTGAACCACCCAAATATGGTGAAACTACTGGAAGTGATTGACACTGAGTAGACTCTGCTTATAGTAATGGAATACCTCAGCGGGGGAGGTATTTTTCAGACACTGGAGGCCAAAGCCATACTCTGAGGCCCCAGGCCTGTTTTGCCCGAACCACCCCGACAAGTGATAGCCAGCAAGCCCATTAACAAAACAAAAATCGAGCCCATTAACAAAACAAAAGAGAGCTTCTCCAGGATCAAGGAACTCTTTTGAGACGTTAACACCATGAGAATGTTGAAACACCCCAATATTGTGAAACGACTGGAAGTGACTGACAGACTGGAGACTCTGCTTACAGTAATGGAGTACCTTAGAGGGGGAGACTTTTTCAGCCACTGACGGCCAAAGCCAGATTTTGAGGACCCAGGCCTGTTCTGCCCGAACCACCAGGTGAGACTTAGCCATCAAGGCCGTTACCAAGACAAAACAGAGCATCTTCAGCCTCCAAAACTCTTTTCAGAGGTTAACAGCATGAGCATGTTGAACCACCCGAATACTGTGAAACTACTGGAAGTGATTGACACTGAGGAGACTCTGCTGATAGTAATGGAGTACTTCAGCGGGGGAGACTTTTTCAGCCACTGGAGGCCAAAGCCAGAATTTGAGGCCCGAGGCCTGTTCTGCATGAACCACCAGGCGAGTGGAAGCCATCAAGGCCATTAACAAGGCTAAAGAGGGCTTTTCCAGGATCAAGGAATTCTTTTGAGAGGTTAACAGCAGGAGAAGTTTGAACCACCCGGATATTGTGAAACTCCTAGAAGTGATTGACACTGAGGAGACTCTTCTTAGAGGAATGGAGTACCTCAGCGGGGGGGACTTTTTCAGCCACTGGTGAGCAAAGCCAGACTTTGAGGCCCGAGGCCCGTTGGGCCCAAACCACCATGGGAGTGGTAGCGATCAAGGCCAAAAACAAGGGGAAAAAAAGAGCTCCTCAAGCCTTCAAAAGTGTTTTCAGAGGTTAACAGCATGAGAATGTTGAACCACCCGAATATTGTGAAACTATTGGAGGTGATTGACACTGAGGAGACTCTGCTTATAGTAAAGGAGTACCTCAGCGGGGGAGACTTTTTTAGCCACTGGAGTTCTAAGCCAGACTTTGAGGCCCGAGGCCCGTTGGGCCCAAACCACCATGGGAGTGGTAGCGATCGAGGCCAAAAACAAGGGAAAAAAAAGAGCTCGTCAAGCCTTCAAAAGTGTTTTCAGAGGTTAACAGCATGAGAATGTTGAACCACCCGAATATTGTGAAACTACTGGACGTGTTTGACACAAGGAGACTCTGCTTATAGTAATGGAGTACCTCAGCGGGGGAGACTTTCTCAGCCACTTGCGGCCTAGGCCAGATTTTGAGGACCGAGGCCTATTCTGCGTGAACCACCATGGGAGTGGTAGCGATCAAGGCCAAAAACAAGGAAAAAAAAGAGCTCCTCAAGCCTTCAAAAGTGTTTTCAGAGGTTAACAGCATGAGCATGTTGAACCACCCGAATACTGTGAAACTACTGGAAGTGATTGACACTGAGGAGACTCTGCTGATAGTAATGGAGTACTTCAGCGGGGGAGACTTTTTCAGCCACTGGAGGCCAAAGCCAGAATTTGAGGCCCGAGGCCTGTTCTGCGTGAACCACCAGGCGAGTGGAAGCCATCAAGGCCATTAACAAGGCTAAAGAGGGCTTTTCCAGGATCAAGGAATTCTTTTGAGAGGTTAACAGCAGGAGAAGTTTGAACCACCCGGATATTGTGAAACTCCTAGAAGTGATTGACACTGAGGAGACTCTTCTTAGAGGAATGGAGTACCTCAGCGGGGGGGACTTTTTCAGCCACTGGTGAGCAAAGCCAGACTTTGAGGCCCGAGGCCCGTTGGGCCCAAACCACCATGGGAGTGGTAGCGATCAAGGCCAAAAACAAGGGGAAAAAAAGAGCTCCTCAAGCCTTCAAAAGTGTTTTCAGAGGTTAACAGCATGAGAATGTTGAACCACCCGAATATTGTGAAACTATTGGAGGTGATTGACACTGAGGAGACTCTGCTTATAGTAAAGGAGTACCTCAGCGGGGGAGACTTTTTTAGCCACTGGAGTTCTAAGCCAGACTTTGAGGCCCGAGGCCCGTTGGGCCCAAACCACCATGGGAGTGGTAGCGATCGAGGCCAAAAACAAGGGAAAAAAAAAGAGCTCCTCAAGCCTTCAAAAGTGTTTTCAGAGGTTAACAGCATGAGAATGTTGAACCACCCGAATATTGTGAAACTACTGGACGTGTTTGACACAAGGGAACTCTGCTTATAGTAATGGAGTACCTCAGCGGGGGAGACTTTTCAGCCACTTGCGGCCTAGGCCAGATTTTGAGGACCGAGGCCTATTCTGCGTGAACCACCATGGGAGTGGTAGCGATCAAGGCCAAAAACAAGGGAAAAAAAAGAGCTCCTCAAGCCTTCAAAAGTGTTTTCAGAGGTTAACAGCATGAGAATGTTGAACCACCCGAATATTGTGAAACTACTGGACGTGTTTGACACGAGGAGACTCTGCTTATAGTAATGGAGTACCTCAGCGGGGGAGACTTTTTCAGCCACTTGCGGCCTAGGCCAGATTTTGAGGACCGAGGCCTATTCTGCGTGAACCACCAGGGGAGTGGTAGCCATCAAGGCCATTAACAAGACAAAAGAGAGCTTCTCCAGGATCAGGGAACTCTTTTGAGAGGTTAACAGCATGAGATTGTTGAACCACCCAAATATGGTGAAACTACTGGAAGTGATTGACACTGAGTAGACTCTGCTTATAGTAATGGAATACCTCAGCGGGGGAGGTATTTTTCAGACACTGGAGGCCAAAGCCATACTCTGAGGCCCCAGGCCTGTTTTGCCCGAACCACCCCGGGAGTGATAGCCAGCAAGCCCATTAACAAAACAAAAATCGAGCCCATTAACAAAACAAAAGAGAGCTTCTCCAGGATCAAGGAACTCTTTTGAGACGTTAACACCATGAGAATGTTGAAACACCCCAATATTGTGAAACGACTGGAAGTGACTGACAGACTGGAGACTCTGCTTACAGTAATGGAGTACCTTAGAGGGGGAGACTTTTTCAGCCACTGACGGCCAAAGCCAGATTTTGAGGACCCAGGCCTGTTCTGCCCGAACCACCAGGTGAGACTTAGCCATCAAGGCCGTTACCAAGACAAAACAGAGCATCTTCAGCCTCCAAAACTCTTTTCAGAGGTTAACAGCATGAGCATGTTGAACCACCCGAATACTGTGAAACTACTGGAAGTGATTGACACTGAGGAGACTCTGCTGATAGTAATGGAGTACTTCAGCGGGGGAGACTTTTTCAGCCACTGGAGGCCAAAGCCAGAATTTGAGGCCCGAGGCCTGTTCTGCATGAACCACCAGGCGAGTGGAAGCCATCAAGGCCATTAACAAGGCTAAAGAGGGCTTTTCCAGGATCAAGGAATTCTTTTGAGAGGTTAACAGCAGGAGAAGTTTGAACCACCCGGATATGTGAAACTCCTAGAAGTGATTGACACTGAGGAGACTCTTCTTAGAGGAATGGAGTACCTCAGCGGGGGGGACTTTTCAGCCACTGGTGAGCAAAGCCAGACTTTGAGGCCCGAGGCCCGTTGGGCCCAAACCACCATGGGAGTGGTAGCGATCAAGGCCAAAAACAAGGGGAAAAAAAGAGCTCCTCAAGCCTTCAAAAGTGTTTTCAGAGGTTAACAGCATGAGAATGTTGAACCACCCGAATATTGTGAAACTATTGGAGGTGATTGACACTGAGGAGACTCTGCTTATAGTAAAGGAGTACCTCAGCGGGGGAGACTTTTTTAGCCACTGGAGTTCTAAGCCAGACTTTGAGGCCCGAGGCCCGTTGGGCCCAAACCACCATGGGAGTGGTAGCGATCGAGGCCAAAAACAAGGGAAAAAAAAGAGCTCGTCAAGCCTTCAAAAGTGTTTTCAGAGGTTAACAGCATGAGAATGTTGAACCACCCGAATATTGTGAAACTACTGGACGTGTTTGACACAAGGAGACTCTGCTTATAGTAATGGAGTACCTCAGCGGGGGAGACTTTCTCAGCCACTTGCGGCCTAGGCCAGATTTTGAGGACCGAGGCCTATTCTGCGTGAACCACCATGGGAGTGGTAGCGATCAAGGCCAAAAACAAGGAAAAAAAAGAGCTCCTCAAGCCTTCAAAAGTGTTTTCAGAGGTTAACAGCATGAGAATGTTGAACCACCCGAATATTGTGAAACTACTGGACGTGTTTGACACGAGGAGACTCTGCTTATAGTAATGGAGTACCTCAGCGGGGGAGACTTTTTCAGCCACTTGCGGCCTAGGCCAGATTTTGAGGACCGAGGCCTATTCTGCGTGAACCACCAGGGGAGTGGTAGCCATCAAGGCCATTAACAAGACAAAAGAGAGCTTCTCCAGGATCAGGGAACTCTTTTGAGAGGTTAACAGCATGAGATTGTTGAACCACCCAAATATGGTGAAACTACTGGAAGTGATTGACACTGAGTAGACTCTGCTTATAGTAATGGAATACCTCAGCGGGGGAGGTATTTTCAGACACTGGAGGCCAAGCCATACTCTGAGGCCCCAGGCCTGTTTTGCCCGAACCACCCCGGGAGTGATAGCCAGCAAGCCCATTAACAAAACAAAAATCGAGCCCATTAACAAAACAAAAGAGAGCTTCTCCAGGATCAAGGAACTCTTTTGAGACGTTAACACCATGAGAATGTTGAAACACCCCAATATTGTGAAACGACTGAAGTGACTGACAGACTGGAGACTCTGCTTACAGTAATGGAGTACCTTAGAGGGGGAGACTTTTTCAGCCACTGACGGCCAAAGCCAGATTTTGAGGACCCAGGCCTGTTCTGCCCGAACCACCAGGTGAGACTTAGCCATCAAGGCCCGTTACCAAGACAAAACAGAGCATCTTCAGCCTCCAAAACTCTTTTCAGAGGTTAACAGCATGAGCATGTTGAACCACCCGAATACTGTGAAACTACTGGAAGTGATTGACACTGAGGAGACTCTGCTGATAGTAATGGAGTACTTCAGCGGGGGAGACTTTTTCAGCCACTGGAGGCCAAAGCCAGAATTTGAGGCCCGAGGCCTGTTCTGCATGAACCACCAGGCGAGTGGAAGCCATCAAGGCCATTAACAAGGCTAAAGAGGGCTTTTCCAGGATCAAGGAATTCTTTTGAGAGGTTAACAGCAGGAGAAGTTTGAACCACCCGGATATTGTGAAACTCCTAGAAGTGATTGACACTGAGGAGACTCTTCTTAGAGGAATGGAGTACCTCAGCGGGGGGGACTTTTTCAGCCACTGGTGAGCAAAGCCAGACTTTGAGGCCCGAGGCCCGTTGGGCCCAAACCACCATGGGAGTGGTAGCGATCAAGGCCAAAAACAAGGGGAAAAAAGAGCTCCTCAAGCCTTCAAAAGTGTTTTCAGAGGTTAACAGCATGAGAATGTTGAACCACCCGAATATTGTGAAACTATTGGAGGTGATTGACACTGAGGAGACTCTGCTTATAGTAAAGGAGTACCTCAGCGGGGGAGACTTTTTAGCCACTGGAGTTCTAAGCCAGACTTTGAGGCCCGAGGCCCGTTGGGGCCCAAACCACCATGGGAGTGGTAGCGATCGAGGCCAAAAACAAGGAAAAAAAAGAGCTCCTCAAGCCTTCAAAAGTGTTTTCAGAGGTTAACAGCATGAGAATGTTTGAACCACCCGAATATTGTGAAACTACTGGACGTGTTTGACACAAGGAGACTCTGCTTATAGTAATGGGAGTACCTCAGCGGGGGAGACTTTCTCAGCCACTTGCGGCCTAGGCCAGATTTTGAGGACCGAGGCCTATTCTGCGTGAACCACCATGGGAGTGGTAGCGATCAAGGCAAAAACAAGGAAAAAAAAGAGCTCCTCAAGCCTTCAAAAAGTGTTTTCAGAGGTTAACAGCATGAGCATGTTGAACGCACCCGAATACTGTGAAACTACTGGAAGTGATTGACACTGAGGAGACTCTGCTGATAGTAATGGAGTACTTCAGCGGGGGAGATTTTTCAGCCACTGGAGGCCAAAGCCAGAATTTGAGGGCCCGAAGGCCTGTTCTGCGTGAACCACCAGGCGAGTGGAAGCCATCAAGGCCATTAACAAGGCTAAAGAGGGCTTTTCCAGGATCAAGGAATTCTTTTGAGAGGTTAACAGCAGGAGAAGTTTGAACCACCCGGATATTGTGAAACTCCTAGAAGTGATTGACACTGAGGAGACTCTTCTTAGAGGATGGAGTACCTCAGCGGGGGGGACTTTTTCAGCCACTGGTGAGCAAAGCCAGACTTTGAGGCCCGAGGCCCGTTGGGCCCAAACCACCATGGGAGTGGTAGCGATCAAGGCCAAAAAACAAGGGGAAAAAAAGAGCTCCTCAAGCCTTCAAAAGTGTTTTTCAGAGGTTAACAGCATGAGAATGTTGAACCACCCGAATATTGTGAAACTATTGGAGTGATTGACACTGAGGAGACTCTGCTTATAGTTAAAGGAGTACCTCAGCGGGGGAGACTTTTTAGCCACTGGAGTTCTAAGCCAGACTTTGAGGCCCGAGGCCCGTTGGGCCCAAACCACCATGGGAGTGGTAGCGATCGAGGCCAAAAACAAGGAAAAAAAAAGAGCTCCTCAAGCCTTCAAAAGTGTTTTCAGAGTTAACAGCATGAGAATGTTGAACCACCCGAATATTGTGAAAACTACTGCACGTGTTTGACACAAGGAAACTCTGCTTAGTAAATGAGTACCTTCAGCGGGGGAGACTTTTTTCAGCCACTTGCGGCCTAGGCCAGATTTTGAGGACCGAGGCCTATTCTGCGTGAACCACCATGGGAGTGGGTAGCGATCAAAGGCCAAAACATGGAAAAAAAAGAGCTCCTCAAGCCTTCAAAAGTTGTTTGCAGAGGTTAACAGCATGAGAATGTTGAACCACCCGAATATTGTGAAACTACTGGACGTGGTTTGACACGAGGAGACTCTGCTTATAGTAATGGAGTACTTCAGCGGGGGAGACTTTTTCAGCCACTTGCGGCCTAGGCCAGATTTTGAGGACCGAGGCCTATTCTGCGTGAACCACCAGGGGATGGTAGCCATCAAGGCCATTAACAAGACAAAAGAGAGCTTCTCCAGGATCAGGGAACTCTTTTGAGAGGTTAACAGCATGAGAATGTTGAACCACCCGAATACTTGTTGAAACTACTGGAAGTGATTGACACTGAGGAGACTCTGCTGATAGTAATGGAGTACTTCCAGCGGGAGACTTTTTCAGCCACTGGAGGCCAAAGCCAGAATTTGAGGCCCGAGGCCTGTTCTGCGTGAACCACCAGGCGAGTGGAAGCCATCAAGGCCATTAACAAGGCTAAAGAGGGCTTTTCCAGGATCAAGGAATTCTTTTGAGAGGGTTAACAGCAGGAGAAGTTTGAACCACCCGGATATTGTGAAACTCCTAGAAGTGATTGACCACTGACGAGACTCCTCTTAGAGGAATGGAGTACCTCAGCGGGGGGGACTTTTTTCAGCCACTGGGTGAGCAAAGCCAGACTTTGAGGCCCTAGGCTCATTGGGCCCAAACTACCAGGGGGTTATAGCCATCAAGGCCATTAACAAGACATAACAGAGCATCTCCAGCCTCCAATAACTCTTTCCAGAGCGTTTAAGAGGATGAGAAGGTTGAATCAAGCACCCGAATATTCGGAAACTACTGGAAGTGATTGACACTGAGGAGACTCTGCTTGTAATAATGGAGTACCTCAGCGAGGGATACTTTTTCAGCCACTTGCAGCCTAGGCCAGATTTTGAGGACTGAGGCCCAGTGGGCCCAAACCACCATGGAGTGTAGCCATCAAGGCCAAAAACAAGAAAAAAAGAGCTTCTCCAGCCTTCAAAACTGTTTTCAGAGGTTAACAGCATGAGAATGTTGAACCACCCGAATATTGTGAAACTACTGGAAGTTGACTGAGAGTGAGGAGACTCTGATTATAGTAATGGAGTACCTCAGTGGGAGAGACTTGTTCACCCACTTGGAAGCCTAAGGCCCGATCCGCCCATACCACCAGTGAGTGGTAGCAATCAAGGCCATTAAAAAGACAAAAAAAGAGCATCTCCATCATCCAATAACTGTTTTTAGAGTTTAAAAGCAAGAAGAATGTTGAACCACTCGAATATTGTGAAACTACTGGAAGTGATTGACACGGAGGAGACTCTATTATACTAATGGAGTACCTCAGCAGGGGAGATTTGTTCATCCATTTGAGGCCAAAAGGCAGAGGCAGAGGCCCAAGGCCCGTTCTGCCCCTACGCACCAGGGAAGTGGAGGCCATCAAGGCCATTAACAAGACAAAGCAGAGGATCTCCAGCTTCCAAAACTGTTTGAGAGGTTAACACAATGAGAATGTTGAATCACCCAAATATTGTGAAACTACTGGAAGTGATTTTACTCTGAGGAGACTCTGCTTATACTAATGGAGTACCTCAGTGGGGGAGACGTTTTCAGCCACTGGAGGCCAAAGCCAGATTTGAGGGGGGAGGCCTGTTGTGCCAAACCACCAGGGGAGTGGTAGCGATCAAGGCCATAACAAAACAAAAGAGTGCTTCTCTAGGATCAAGGAATTCTTTTGAGTGGTTAACAGCATGAGAATCTCGAACCACCTGAATATTGTGAAACTATTGGAAGTGATTAACACTGAGGAGACTCTGCTTATAGTAATGGAGTACCTCAGCGGGGAGACTTTTTCAGCCACTGGAGTCCAAAGCCAGACTGTGGAGGCCCGAGGCCTGTTATGCCCCAACCACCAGGGGAGTGGTAGCCATCAAGGCCATTAACAAGACAAAAGAGTGCTTCACCATGATCAAGGAATTCTTTACTTTTACTTTTATTTTATTTTTAAACTTACAATATTGTATTAGTTTTGTCCAATTATTGAAATGATTCCACCACAGGTATACATTGTGTTTTCCCATCCTGAACCCTCCTCCCTCCTCCCTCTCCATACCATCCCTCTGGGTTGTCCCAGTGCACCAGCCCCAAGCATCCAGTATCGTGCATCGAACCTGGGACTGGCAACTCGTTTCATACATGATATTATACATGTTTAAAATGCCATAAGTGGTTAACAGCATGAGAATCTTGAACCACCCGAGTATTGTGAAACTATTGGAGGTGATTGACACTGAGGAGACTCTGCTTATAGTAAAGGAGTACCTCAGCGGGGAGACTTTTTTAGCCACTGGAGTTCTAAGCCAGACTTTGAGGCCGAGGCCCGTTGGGCCCAACCACCATGGGAGTGGTAGCGATCGAGGCCAAAAACAAGGAAAAAAAAAGAGCTCCTCAAGCCTTCAAAAGTGTTTTCAGAGGTTAACAGCATGAGAATGTTGAACCACCCGAATATTGTGAAACTACTGGACGTGTTTGACACGAGGAGACTCTGCTTATAGTAATGGAGTACCTCAGCGGGGGAGACTTTTTCAGCCACTGGAGTCCAAAGCCAGACTGTGAGGCCCGAGGCCTGTTATGCCCCAACCACCAGGGGAGTGGTAGCCATCAAGGCCATTAACAAGACAAAAGAGTGCTTCACCATGATCAAGGAATTCTTTTACTTTTACTTTTATTTTATTTTTTAAACTTTACAATATTGTATTAGTTTTTCCAATTATTGAAATGATTCCACCACAGGTATACATGTGTTTTCCCATCCTGAACCCTCCTCCCTCCTCCCTCTCCATACCATCCCTCTGGGTTGTCCCAGTGCACCAGCCCCAAGCATCCAGTATCGTGCATCGAACCTGGACTGGCAACTCGTTTCATACATGATATTATACATGTTTAAATGCCATAAGTGGTTAACAGCATGAGAATCTTGAACCACCCGAGTATTGTGAAACTATTGGAGGTGATTGACACTGAGGAGACTCTGCTTATAGTAAAGGAGTACCTCAGCGGGGGAGACTTTTTCAGCCACTGGAGGCCAAAGCCAGAATTTGAGGCCCGAGGCCTGTTCTGCGTGAACCACCAGGCGAGTGGAAGCCATCAAGGCCATTAACAAGGCTAAAGAGGGCTTTTCCAGGATCAAGGAATTCTTTTGAGAGGTTAACAGCAGGAGAAGTTTGAACCACCCGGATATTGTGAAACTCCTAGAAGTGATTGACACTGACGAGACTCTTCTTAGAGGAATGGAGTACCTCAGCGGGGGGGACTTTTTCAGCCACTGGTGAGCAAAGCCAGACTTTGAGGCCCGAGGCCCGTTGGGCCCAAACCACCATGGGAGTGGTAGCGATCAAGGCCAAAAACAAGGGGAAAAAAAGAGCTCCTCAAGCCTTCAAAAGTGTTTTCAGAGGTTAACAGCATGAGAATGTTGAACGACCCGAATATTGTGAAACTATTGGAGGTGATTGACACTGAGGAGACTCTGCTTATAGTAAAGGAGTACCTCAGCGGGGGAGAATTTTTTAGCCACTGGAGTTCTAAGCCAGACTTTGAGGCCCGAGGCCCGTTGGGCCCAAACCACCATGGGAGTGGTGCGATCGAGGCCCAAAAACAAGGAAAAAAAAAGAGCTCCTCAAGCCTTCAAAAGTGTTTTCAGAGGTTAACAGCATGAGAATGTTGAACCACCCGAATATTGTGAAACTACTGGACGTGTTTGACACAAGGAGACTCTGCTATAGTAAATGGAGTACCTCAGCGGGGGAGAACTTTTTCAGCCACTTGCGGCCTAGGCCAGATTTTGAGGACCGAGGCCTATTCTGCGTGAACACACCATGGGAGTGGTAGCGATCAAGGCCAAAAACAAGGAAAAAAAAGAGCTCCTCAAGCCTTCAAAAGTGTTTTCAGAGGTTACACAGCATGAGAATGTTGAACCACACCGAATATTGTGAAACTACTGGACGTGTTTGACACGAGGAGACTCTGCTTATAGTAATGGAGTACCTCAGCGGGGGAGACTTTTTTCAGCCACTTGCGGCCTAGGCCAGATTTTGAGGACCGAGGCCTATTCTGCGTGAACCACCATGGGAGTGGAAGCGATCAAGGCCAAAAACAAGGAAAAAAAAAGAGCTCCTCAAGCCTTCAAAAGTGTTTTCAGAGGTTAACAGCATGAGAATGTTGAAACCACCCGAATATTGAGAAACTACTGGACGTGTTTGACACGAGGAGACTCTGCTTATAGTAATGGAGTACCTCAGCGGGGGAGACTTTTTCAGCCACTGACGGCCAAAGCCAGATTTTGAGGTCCCAGGCCTGTTCTGCCCGAACCACCAGGTGAGACTTAGCCATCAAGGCCGTTACCAAGACAAAACAGAGCATCTTCAGCCTCCAAAACTCTTTTCAGAGGTTAACAGCATGAGCATGTTGAACCACCCGAATACTTGTGAAACTACTGGAAGTGATTGACACTAAGGAGACTCTGCTGATAGTAATGGAGTACTTCAGCGGGGGAGACTTTTTCAGCCACTGGAGGCCAAAGCCAGAATTTGAGGCCCGAGGCCTGTTCTGCGTGAACCACCAGGCGAGTGGAAGCCATCAAGGCCCATTAACAAGGCTAAAGAGGGCTTTTCCAGGATCAAGGAATTCTTTTGAGAGGTTAACAGCAGGAGAAGTTTGAACCACCCGGATATTGTGAAACTCCTAGAAGTGATTGACACTGACGAGACTTCTTCTTAGAGGAATGGAGTACCTCAGCGGGGGGGACTTTTTCAGCCACTGGTGAGCAAAGCCAGACTTTGAGGCCCGAGGCCCGTTGGGCCCAAACCACCATGGGAGTGGGTAGCGATCAAGGCCAAAACAAGGGGAAAAAAAGAGCTCCTCAAGCCTTCAAAAGTTGTTTTCAGAGGTTAACAGCATGAGAATGTTGAACACCCGAATATTGTGAACTATTGGAGGTGATTGACACTGAGGAGACTCTGCTTATAGTAAAGGAGTACCTCAGCGGGGGAGACTTTTTTAGCCACTGGAGTTCTAAGCCAGACTTTTGAGGCCCGAGGCCCGTTGGGCCAAACCACCAATGGGAGTGGTGGCGATCGAGGCCAAAAACAAGGAAAAAAAAAGAGCTCCTCAAGCCTTCAAAAGTGTTTTCAGACGGTTAACAGCATGCAGAATGTTGAACCACGACCGAATATTGTGAAACCTGGACTGGACGTGTTTGACAAGGAGACTCTGCTTATAGTAATGGAGTACCTCAGCGGGGGAGACTTTCTCAGCCACTTGCGGCCTAGGCCAGATTTTGAGGACCGAGGCCTATTCTGCGTGAACCACCATGGGAGTGGTAGCGATCAAGGCCAAAAACAAGGAAAAAAAAGAGCTCCTCAAGCCTTCAAAAGTGTTTTCAGAGGTTAACAGCATGAGAATGTTGAACCACCCGAATATTGTGAAACTACTGGACGTGTTTGACACGAGGAGACTCTGCTTATAGTAATGGAGTACCTCAGCGGGGGAGACTTTTTCAGCCACTTGCGGCCTAGGCCAGATTTTGAGGACCGAGGCCTATTCTGCGTGAACCACCAGGGGAGTGGTAGCCATCAAGGCCATTAACAAGACAAAAGAGAGCTTCTCCAGGATCAGGGAACTCTTTTGAGAGGTTAACAGCATGAGATTGTTGAACCACCCAATATGGTGAAACTACTGGAAGTGATTGACACTGAGTAGACTCTGCTTATAGTAATGGAATACCTCAGCGGGGGAGGTATTTTTCAGACACTGGAGGCCAAAGCCATACTCTGAGGCCCCAGGCCTGTTTTGCCCGAACCACCCCGGGAGTGATAGCCAGCAAGCCCATTAACAAAACAAAAATCGAGCCCATTAACAAAACAAAAGAGAGCTTCTCCAGGATCAAGGAACTCTTTTGAGACGTTAACACCATGAAGAATGTTGAAACACCCCAATATTGTGAAACGACTGGAAGTGACTGACAGACTGGAGACTCTGCTTACAGTAATGGAGTACCTTAGAGGGGGAGACTTTTTCAGCCACTGACGGCCAAAGCCAGATTTTTGAGGACCCAGGCCTGTTCTGCCCGAACCACCAGGTGAGACTTAGCCATCAAGGCCGTTACCAAGACAAAACAGAGCATCTTCAGCCTCCAAAACTCTTTTCAGAGGTTAACAGCATGAGCATGTTGAACCACCCGAATACTGTGAAACTACTGGAAGTGATTGACACTGAGGAGACTCTGCTGATAGTAATGGAGTACTTCAGCGGGGGAGACTTTTTCAGCCACTGGAGGCCAAAGCCAGAATTTGAGGCCCGAGGCCTGTTCTGCCTGAACCACCAGGCGAGTGGAAGCCATCAAGGCCATTAACAAGGCTAAAGAGGGCTTTTCCAGGATCAAGGAATTCTTTTGAGAGGGTTAACAGCAGGAGAAGTTTGAACCACCCGGATATTGTGAAACTCCTAGAAGTGATTGACACTGAGGAGACTCTTCTTAGAGGAATGGAGTACCTCAGCGGGGGGGACTTTTTCAGCCACTGGTGAGCAAAGCCAGACTTTGAGGCCCGAGGCCGTTGGGCCCAAACCACCAGGGAGTGGTAGCGATCAAGGCCAAAAACAAGGGGAAAAAAAGAGCTCCTCAAGCCTTCAAAAGTGTTTTCAGAGGTTAACAGCATGAGAATGTTGAACACCCGAATATTGTGAAACTATTGGAGGTGATTGACACTGAGGAGACTCTGCTTATAGTAAAGGAGTACCTCAGCAGGGGAGACTTTTTTAGCCACTGGAGTTCTAAGCCAGACTTGAGGCCCGAGGCCCGTTGGGCCCAAACCACCATGGGAGTGGTAGCGATCGAGGCCAAAAACAAGGGAAAAAAAAGAGCTCGTCAAGCCTTCAAAAGTGTTTTCAGAGGTTAACAGCATGAGAATGTTGAACCACCCGAATATTGTGAAACTACTGGACGTGTTTGACACAAGGAGACTCTGCTTATAGTATGGGAGTACCTCAGCGGGGGAGACTTTCTCAGCCACTTGGGCCTAGGCCAGATTTTGAGGACCGAGGCCTATTCTGCGTGAAACCACCATGGGAAGTGGTAGCGATCAAGGCCAAAAAACAAGAAAAAAAGAGCTCCTCAAGCCTTCAAAAGTGTTTTCAGAGGTTAACAGCATGAGCAATGTTGAACCACCGAATACTGTGAAACTACTGGAAGTGATTGACACTGAGGAGACTCTGCTGATAGTAATGGAGTACTTCAGCGGGGAGATTTTCAGCCACTGGGGCCAAAGCCAGAATTTGAGGCCCGAGGCCTGTTCTGCGTGAACCACCAGGCGAGTGGAAGCCATCAAGGCCATAACAAGGCTAAAGAGAGCTTTTCCAGGATCAAGGAATTCTTTTGAGAGGTTAACAGCAGGAGAAGTTTGAACCACCCGATATTGTGAAACTCCTAGAAGTGATTGACACTGAGGAGACTCTTCTTAGAGGAATGGAGTACCTCAGCGGGGGGACTTTTTCAGCCACTGGTGAGCAAAGCCAGACTTTGAGGCCCGAGGCCCGTTGGGCCCAAACCACCATGGGAGTGGTAGCGATCAAGGCCAAAAACAAGGGGAAAAAAAGAGCTCCTCAAGCCTTCAAAAGTGTTTTCAGAGGTTAACAGCATGAGAATGTTGAACCACCCGAATATTGTGAAAACTAT
>NW_020192159.1:0-43078 GCF_002263795.3 Bos taurus | reverse complement strand
CAGCTTCGTGATCAGTGCATGATCAGCCACGTGATCAGTGCATATCAGCCACGTGATCAGTGCATATCAGCCACCTGATCAGGTGCATGATAGCCAAGTGACTAGTGCAATGGTCAGGCGATCAGTGCATGATCAGCCACGGGATCAGGGCATGATCGCCATGTGATCGGCACATGATAGCTACGTGATCTGTGCATGATCAGCCACGTAATCAGTGCATTATCAGCCACTTGATCACAGTATGATCAGCCACGTGATCAGTGCATGTGCAGTCACGTGATCAGTGCATGATCATCCAAGTGATCAGTTCATGCACAGTCACGTGATCACTGTATGCTCAGCCACGTGATCAGTGCATGATCATCCACGTGATTAGTGCATGCACAGTCACATTATCAGTGTATGATAGGCTTCGTGATCAGTGCATATATAGTTACGTGATTAATGTATGATAAGCCACGTAATAAGTGCATGATAGCCACGTGATCAGTGCCTGATCAGTCACGTGATCAGTGCATATGCAGTCACGTGATCAGTGTATGATCATCCACGTGATCAGAGTATGATCAGCCACGTGATCAGTGCATGATCAGTCACGTGGTCAGTGTATGATCAGCCATGGGATTAGGCATGATAGCCAGGTGACTAGTGCATGATCAGTCACGCGATCAGTGCATGATCAGCCACGGGATCCGGGCATGATTGACATGTGATCAGTGCATGAGAGCTATGTGATCAGTGCATGATCAGCCACGTGATCATTGCATGATCCGCCACGTGATCAGTGCATGCACACTCACGTGATCAGTGTATGATCAACTTCGTGATCAGTGCATGATCAGCTACGTGATCAGTGCATGCTCAGTCACATGATCAGTGTATGATCAACTTCGTGATCAGTGCATGATCAGCTACATGATCAGTGCATGCTCAGTCACATGATCAGTGCATGTTCAGCCATGTCATCAGTGCATGATCAGTCACGTGATCAGTGCGTGATAAGTGAAGTGATCAGTGTATGATCACCCATATTTTCAGTGTGTGCACAGTCACGTGATCAGTGCATTACAGCCACGTGATCAGTTCTTGATTAGTCACATGATAAGCGCAATTCAGACACGAGATAACTGCATGCTAATTTACGCAATCAGTGCATGATCAGGCACGTGATCAGTGCATCATCAGTCACGTGATCAGTGTATGTTCAGCCACGTGGTCAGTGCACGATAGCCACGTGACTAGTGCATGATCAGTCACGTGATCAGTGCGTGATCCACAACGTGATTAGTGCATGATCAGTCATGTAATCTCTGTATGATCAGCCACGTGATAAGTGCAAGATCAGCCACGTGATCAGTGTGTGCTCAGCCACGTGATCAGTTCATGATCCCCCACGTGATCAGTGCATGATCAGCCACGTGATCATTGCATGATCAGCCACTTGATCAGTGTATGATCAGCCACGTGATCATTGCATAATCAGCTTCGTGATCAGTGCATGATCAGCCACGTGATCAGTGCATATCAGCCACGTGATCAGTGCATATCAGCCACCTGATCAGTGCATGATAGCCAAGTGACTAGTGCATGATCAGTCAGGCGATCAGTGCATGATCAGCCACGTGATCAGGGCATGATCGCCATGTTATCGGCACATGATAGCTACGTGATCTGTGCATGATCAGCCACGTAATCAGTGCATTATCAGCCACTTGATCACAGTATGATCAGCCACGTGATCAGTGCATGATCAGCCACGTGATCAGTGCATGATCATCCAAGTGATCAGTTCATGCACAGTCACGTGATCACTGTATGCTCAGCCACGTGATCAGTGCATGATCATCCACGTGATTAGTGCATGCACAGTCACATTATCAGTGTATGATAGGCTTCGTGATCAGTGCATATATAGTTACGTGATTAATGTATGATAAGCCACGTAATGAGTGCATGATAGCCACGTGATCAGTGCCTGATCAGTCACGTGATCAGTGCATGATCAGTCATGTGATCAGTGTATGATCCGCCACGTATCGGTGCATGATCCACAAAGTGATTAGTGCATGATCAGCCACGTGATCAGTGCATGATCAGCCACGTATCAGTGCATGATCCAAAAAGTGATTAGTGCATGATCAGCCACGTGATCAGTGCATGATCAGCCACGTGATCAGTGTTTGATCAGCCACGTGTTCAGTGCATGATAGACACGTGATCAGTGCATGATAGCCACGTGATCAGTGTATGATCAGCCACGTATCAGTGCATGATCCACAAAGTGATTAGTGCATGATCAGCCACGTGATCAGTGCATGATCAGCCACGTGATCAGTGTTTGATCAGCCACGTGTTCAGTGCATGATAGACACGTGATCAGTGCATGATAGCCACGTGATCAGTGTATGATCAGCCACGTATCAGTGCATGATCCACAAAGTGATTAGTGCATGATCAGCCACGTGATCAGTGTTTGATCAGCCACGTGTTCAGTGCATGATAGAAACGTGATCAGTGCATGATAGCCACGTGATCAGTGTATGATCAGCCACGTATCAGTGGCATGATCCACAAAGTGATTAGTGCATGATCAGCCACGTGATCAGTGTATGATCATCCACGTGATCAGAGTATGATCAGCCACGTGATCAGTGCATGATCAGCCACGTGATCAGTGTATGATCAGCCACGTATCAGTGCATGATCCACAAAGTGATTAGGCATGATCAGCCACGTGATCAGTGCATGATCAGCCACGTGATCAGTGTTTGATCAGGCCACGTGTTCAGTGCATGATAGACACGTGATGAGTGCATGATAGCCACGTGATCATTGTCTACAATTACGTGAACACTGCATGTGCAGTCCGTGATCAGTGCATAATAGCCACGTGATCAGTGAATGATCAGTCACGTGATCAGTGCCTGATCAGTAACGTCATCAGTGTATTATCATCCACATGATCAGTGCATGCGCAGTCACGTGATCAGTGCATTATAGCCACGTGATCAGTTCTTGATTAGTCACATGATCAGCACCATTCAGACACGAGATCACTGCATGCTAAGTCACGTGATCAGTTCATGTTCCGCCATGTGATTAGTGCATGATCAGCCACGTGATAATGCGTGATCATCCACGTGATTACTGCATGCACAATCAAGTGATCAGTGCATGATAGTCACGTGATCTATGCATGATCAGTCACGTGATCAGTGTATGATCAGCCAAGTGATCAGTGCATGATAGCCACGTGACCAGCACATGATTAATCACTGCATGATCAGTCAAGTGATCAGTGCATGATCAGTCATGTGATCAGTGCATGATCAGCCATTTTTTAGTGCATAAGCAGTCAAGTGATCAGCGTATTATCATCCACGTGACCAAGTGCATGGCAGTAAGTGGATCAGTGATGCAAGTCTCCGTGATCAGTGGTATTTTCAGCTTCGTGTTCAGAGTACGATCAGCCACGTGATCAGTGCTCTGATCAGCCACGTGATCAGTGTATCATCAGCCAATATGATCAGTGCATGATCAGCCCACATGATCTAGTGCAATGCACAGTCCTGTGATCAGGTGTAATGATCAGCTTCGTGATCAGTGCATGATCAGCCACGTGATCAGTGCATGATCAGCCACATGATCAATGCATGCACATTCATGTGATCAGTGTATGATCCACAACGTTAGATTAGTGCATGATCAGTCATGTAATCACTGTATGATCAGCCACGTGATAAGTGCAAGAACAGCCACGTGATCAGTGCATGATCAACAACGTGATTAGTTCATGATCAGTTCATGTGATCATTACATGCACAGTCACGTGATCAGTGTATGATCAGCCTCGTGATCAGTGCATCATCCACAACGTGATTAGTGCATGATCAGCCAAGTGATCAATGCATGCACACTCACGTGATTGGAGTATGATCAGCTTCGTGATCAGTGCATGATCAGGCACGTGATTCAGTGCATGATCAGTCACGTGATCACTGTATGAACAGCAACGTGATCAGTGCATGATTGCGACGTGTCTAGTGCATGATCAGTCACGTGATCAGTGCATGATAGCCACGTGATCAGTGCATGATCAGTCACGTGAGTAGTGCATGATTTGTCACTTGATCAGTTGTAATATCCCACGTGATCATTTCATGTGCCGTCATGTGATCAGTGCATGATACGCAACGTGATCAGTGCATGATCAGTCACGTGACCAATGCATTATCAGCCACGTGATCAGTGCATGATAGCCACGTAAACAGTGCATGAACAGGTATGTGTTTAGTTAATGCGCAGTCACGTGATCAGTGCATGATAGACACGTGATCAGTGCATGATAGCCATGTGATCAGTGCATGCAGTCACGTGATCACTGTATTTTCAGCTTCGTGTTCAGAGTATGATCAGCCACGTGATCAGTGCCTGATCAGCACGTGATCAGTGTATGATCAGCCACGTGATCAGTTCATGGTCACCCACGTGATACGTGTATGATCAGCCACGTGATCAGTGCATCATCCACAACGTGATTTAGTGCATGATCAGCCACGTGAGAAGTGTATGATAAGCCACGTGATCAGTTCATGAACACCCACGTGATCAGTGCATGATCAGCCACGTGATCAGTGCATGATCAGCCACGTGATCAGTTCATGATCACCCACGTGATCAGTGCATGATCAGCCACGTGATCATTGCATGATCGCTACGTGATCAGTGCATGCACACTCACGTGATCAGTGTATGATCAACTTCGTGATCAGTGCATGATCAGCTACGTGATCAGTGCATGCTCAGTCACATGATCAGTGCATGTGCAGTCACGTGATCAGTGCATGATAAGTCACTGTGTTCAGTGCATGATCTGTCACGTGATCAGTGTGTGATCATCCATATGATCAGTACGTGCGCAATCTCGAAATCAGGCATGATAGCGACGTGATACCTGCATGGATAGTCCCGAGATCTTTCCAGATCAGCTACGTGATTAGTGCATGAATAAGCCAGGTGATCAGTGCATGATCAGTCACGTGATCAGTGTAATGATCAACCACGTGATCAATGGCATGATAGCCAACCAGATCAGTGCATGATCAGTCACGTGATCAGTGCATGATCTGTCACGTGTCTGTGGTATGATATCTAAGTGATCAGTTCTTGCGCAGTCATGTGATCAGTGCATGATAGCTAAGTGATCAGTGCCTGATCAACCACGTGATCAGAGCAAGATCGCCACGTGATCAGTGCATGATTATTTAGGTGATCAATGTATGATAAGCCACATTATCAGTGCATGATAGCCACGTGATCAGTGCATGATCAGTCACGTGATCATGGCATGCGAAGTCATGTGATCAGTGCATGATAGCTATGTGATCAGTGCATAATCAGTCACGTGATCAGTGCATGATCAGCCACGTGATCAGTACATGATCAGCCAAGTGATCATTGCATGCACAGTCACGTGATCAGTGTATGATCAGCCTCGTGATCAGTGCAGGATCAGCCACGTGATCAGTGCATGAACAGGCCCGTGATCAGTGCATGATCAGGCTCATGATCAGTGCATGATCAGTCACGTGATCAGTCCCATGATCAGTCACGTGAGTAGTGCATGATCAGTCAAGTGATCAGTGCATTATCAGCCACGTGATCAGTGCAAGATCAGCCACGTGATCAGTGCATGATCAGGCACGTGAAGAATGCATGATCAGTCACGAGATCAGTGTATTATAGCCAGGTTAACAGTGCATGATCAGCCACGTGATCAGTGCATGATAGCCACGTAATCATGCAATGGTCAGTCACGTGATCACTGTATGATCAGCCACGTGATCAGTACATGATAGCAACCTGATCAGAGCATGATATGCAATGGGATTTGTGCATGATCAGCCACGTGATCAGTGTATGATCAGCCACGTGATGAGTGCATGATCTGCAACGTGATCAGTGCATGATCAGCCACGGGATCAGTGCATGATCAGGCACGTGATCAGTGCATGATCAGTCATGTGATCAGTGTATGATCCGCCACGAATCAGTGCATGATCCACAAAGTGATTAGTGCATGATCAGCCACGTGATCAGTGCATGATCAGCCACGTGATCAGTGTTTGATCAGCCACGTGTTCAGTGCATGATACACACGTGATCAGTGCATGATAGCCACGTGATCATTGTCTACAATTACGTGAACACTGCATGTGCAGTCCCGTGATCAGTGCATAATAGCCACGTGATCAGTGAATGATCAGTCACGTGATCAGTGCCTGATCAGTAACGTCATAAGTGTATTATCATCCACAAGATCAGTGCATGTGCAGTCACGTGATCAGTGCATTATAGCCACGTGATCAGTTCTTGATTAGTCACATGATCAGCACCATTCAGACACGAGATCACTGCATGCTAAGTCACGTGATCAGTTCATGTTCCGCCATGTGATTAGTGCATGATCAGCCACGTGATAAATGCGTGATCATCCACGTGATTACTGCATGCACAATCAAGTGATCAGTGCATGATAGTCACGTGATCTATGCATGATCAGTCACGTGATCAGTGTATGATCAGCCAAGTGATCAGTGCATGATAGCCACGTGACCAGCACATGATTAATCAGTGCGTGATCAGTCAAGTGATCAGTGCATGATCAGTCATGTGATCAGTGCATGATCAGCCATTTTTTTAGTGCATAAGCAGTCAAGTGATCAGCGTATTATCATCCACGTGATCAGTGCATGTGCAGTCAAGTGATCAGTGCATGCAGTCTCGTGATCAGTGTATTTTCAGCTTCGTGTTCAGAGTACGATCAGCCACGTGATCAGTGCCTGATCAGCCACGTGATCAGTGTATCATCAGCCACATGATCAGTGCATGATCAGCCACATGATCAGTGCATGCACAGTCCTGTGATCAGTGTATGATCAGCTTCGTGATCAGTGCATGATCAGCCACGTGATCAGTGCATGATCAGCCACATGATCAATGCATGCACATTCATGTGATCAGTGCATGATCCACAACGTGATTAGTGCATGATCAGTCATGTAATCACTGTATGATCAGCCACGTGATAAGTGCAAGAACAGCCACGTGATCAGTGCATGATCCACAACGTGATTAGTTCATGATCAGTCATGTGATCAGTGTATGATCAGCCACGTGATCAGTGCATCATCCACAACGTGATTAATGCATGATAAGCCACGTGATCAGTGCATGCACACTCACGTGATTGGAGTATGATCAGCTTCGTGATCAGTGCATGATCAGGCACGTGATCAGTGCATGATCAGTCACGTGATCACTGTATGAACAGCCACGTGATCAGTGCATGATAGCGACGTGTCTAGTGCATGATCAGTCACGTGATCAGTGCATGATAGCCACGTGATCAGTGCATGATCAGTCACGTGAGTAGTGCATGATTTGTCACTTGATCAGTGTATAATATCCACGTGATCAGTTCATGCGCCGTCATGTGATCAGTGCATGATACGCAACGTGATCAGTGCATGATCAGCCACGTGACCAATGCATGATCAGCCACGTGATCACTGCATGATAGCCACGTAAACAGTGCATGAACAAGTATGTGCTCAGTTAATGCGCAGTCACGTGATCAGTGCATGATAGCCATGTGATCAGTGCATGCAGTCACGTGATCAGTGTATTTTCAGCTTCGTGTTCAGAGTATGATCAGCCACGTGATCAGTGCCTGATCAGCCACGTGATCAGTGCATGATCCACAACGTGATCAGTGTATGATCATTCAGGTGATCAGTGTATGATCAGCCACGTGATCAGTTCATGATCACCCACGTGATCAGTGTATGATCAGCCACGTTATCAGTGCATCATCCACAACGTGATTAGTGCATGATCAGCCACGTGAGCAGTGTATGATAAGCCACGTGATCAGTTCATGATGACCCACGTGATCAGTGCATGATCAGCCACTTGATCAGTGCATGATCAGCCACGTGATCAGTGCATGCACACTCACGTGATCAGAGTATGATCAGCTTCGTGATCAGTGCAGGATCAGCCACGTGATCAGTGCATGATCAGTCACGTGATCAGTGTGTGATCAGTGACGTGATCAGTGTATGGTCATCCATATTTTCAGTGCGTGCCCAGTCACGTGATCAGTGCATTATAGCCACGTGATCAGTTCTTGATTAGTCACATGATCAGCACAATTCAGACACGAGAAGACTGCATGCTAATTTACGCAATCAGTGCATGATCAGGCACATGATCAGTGCATGATCAGGAACGTGATCAGTTTATGATCAGCCACGTGATCAGTGCATGATAGCCACGTGACTAGTGCATGATCAGTCACGTGATCAGTGCAGGATCCACAACGTGATTAGTGCATGATCAGTCATGTAATCACTGTATGCTCAGCCACGTGATCAGTGCATGATCAACCACTTTATCAGTGCATGATCAGACACATGATCAGTGCATGATCAGTCACGTGATCAGTGTATAATCATCCACATGATCAGTGCATGCACAGTCAAGTGGTCAGTGTATTACAGCCATGTGATCAGTGCATGATCAGCCAGGTAAACAGTGCATGATAGCCACCTGACCATTGCATGCTCAGCAACATGGTTAGTGCATGCTAAGACACATGATCAGTGCATGATCATGCACGTGAAGAGTGCATGATCACTCACGTGATCAGTGGATGATAGCCAGGTTATCAGTGCATGATCATCCACGTGATCAGTACATGATCAGCCAAGTGATCATTGCATGCACAGTCACGTGATCAGTGTATGATCAGCCTCGTGATCAGTGCAGGATCAGCCACGTGATCAGTGCATGAACAGGCACGTGATCAGTGCATGATCAGGCTCATGATCAGTGCATGATCAGTCACGTGATCAGTCCATGATCAGTCACGTGAGTAGTGCATGATCAGACACGTGATCAGTGCATGATCAGTCAAGTGATCAGTGCATTATCAGCCACGTGATCAGTGCATGATAGCCACGTGATCAGTGCATGATCAGTCACGTGATTAGTACATGATCTGTCACTTGATCAGTGTATAATATTCACGTGATCAGTTCATGCACCGTCATGTGATCAGTGCATGATACGCAACGAGATCAGTGCATGATCAGTCACGTGATTAATGCATGATGAGCCACGTGATCAGTGCATGATAGCCACGTAAACAGTGCATGAACAGGTTTGTGTTCAGTTAATGCGCAGTCACGTGATCAGTGCATGATAAACACGTGATCAGTGCATGATAGCCATGTGATCAGTGCATGCAGTCACGTGATCAGTGTATTTTCAGCTTCATGTTCAGAGTATGATCAGCCACGTGATCAGTGCCTGATCAGCCACGTGATTAGAGTATGTTCAGCCACGTGATCAGTGTATGATCAGCCACATGATCAGTGCATGATCAGCCACGTGATCAGTGCATGCACAGTTATGTGATCAGGGTATGATCAGCTTCGTGATCAGTGCATGATCAGCCACGTGATCAGTGAATGATCAGGCACGTGAAAAGTGCATGATCAGTAATGTGATCAGTGTATGATCAGCCACGTGTTCATTGCATGATCAGCCACGTGATCAATACATGCACAGTCATGTGATCAGTGCATAATCTACAACGTGATTAGTGCATGATCATTCATGTAATCACTGTATGATCAGCCACGTGATAAGTGCAAGATCAGCCACGTGATCAGTGTATGATCAGCCACGTTATCAGTGCATGATCCACAACGTGATTAGTGCATGATCATTCATGTGATCAGTGTATGATCAGCCACGTGATCAGTTCATGATCACCCACGTGATCAGTGTATGATCAGCCACGTGATCAGTGCATCATCCACAACGTAATTAGTGCATGATCAGCCACGTGAGCAGTGTGTGATAAGCCACGTGATCAGTTCATGATCACCCACGTGATCAGTGCATGCACACTCACGTGATCAGAGTATGATCAGCTTCGTGATCAGTGCATGATCAGCCACGTGATCAGTGCATGATCAGCTTCGTGATCAGTGCATGATCAGCCACGTGATCAGTGCATATCAGCCACGTGATCAGTGCATATCAGCCACCTGATCAGTGCATGATAGCCAAGTGACTAGTGCAGGATCAGTCAGGCGATCAGTGCATGATCAGCCACGGGATCAGGGCATGATCGCCATGTAATTGGCATAGATAGCTACGTGATCTGTGTATGATCAGCCACGTAATCAGTGCATTATCAGCAACTTGATCACAGTATGATCAGCCACGTGATCAGTGCATGTGCAGTCACGTGATCAGTGCATGATCAGCCAAGTGATCAGTTCATGCACAGTCACGTGATCACTGTATGCTCAGCCACGTGATCAGTGCATGATCATCCACGTGATTAGTGCATGCACAGTCACATTATCAGTGTATGATAGGCTTCGTGATCAGTGCATATTTAGTTACGTGATTAATGTATGATAAGCCACGTAATCAGTGCATGATAGCCACGTGATCAGTGCCTGAACAGTCACGTGATCAGTGCATATGCAGTCACGTGATCAGTGTATGATCATCCACGTGATCAGAGTATGATCAGCCACGTGATCAGTGCCTGAGCAGCCACGTGATCAGTTATGATCAGCCACGTAATCAGTGTATGATCATCCACGTAATCAGAGTATGATCAGCCACGTGATCAGTGCATGATCAGCCACATGATCAGTGTATGATCAGCCACGTAATCAGTGTATTATCAGCCACGTGATCAGTGAATGATCCACAACGTGATTAGTGCATGATCAGTCATGTGATCAGTGTATGATCAGCCACGTGACCAGTGCATCATCCACAACGTGATTAGTGCATGATCAGCCACGTGATCAGGGTATGATAAGCCACATGATAAGTGCATGATCACCCACGGGATCAGAGCATGTTCAGCCACGTGATCAGTCCATGATCAGCCATGTGATCATTGCATGCACACTCACGTGATCAGTGTATGATCAGCTTCGAGATCAGTGCATGATCAGCCACGTGATCAGTGCATGATCAGTCACGTGGTCAGTGTATGATCAGCCACGGGATTAGGCATGATAGCCAGGTGACTAGTGAATGATCAGTCACGCGATCAGTGCATGATCAGCCACGGGATCCGGGCATGATTGACATGTGATCAGTGCATGAGAGCTATGTGATCAGTGCATGATCAGCCACGTGATCATTGCATGATCCGCCGCGTGATCAGTGCATGCACACTCACGTGATCAGTGTATGATCAACTTCGTGATCAGTGCATGATCAGCTACTGATCAGTGCATGCTCAGTCACATGATCAGTGTATGATCAACTTCGTGATCAGTGCATGATCAGCTACATGATCAGTGCATGCTCAGTCACATGATCAGTGCATGTTCAGCCACGTCATCAGTGCATGATCAGTCACGTGATCAGTGCGTGATAAGTGAAGTGATCAGTGTATGATCACCCATATTTTCAGTGTGTGCACAGTCACGTGATCAGTGCATTACAGCCACGTGATCAGTTCTTGATTAGTCACATGATAAGCACAATTCAGACACGAGATAACTGCATGCTAATTTACGCAATCAGTGCATGATCAGGCACGTGATCAGTGCATCATCAGTCACGTGATCAGTGTATGTTCAGCCACGTGGTCAGTGCATGATAGCCACGTGACTAGTGCATGATCAGTCACGTGATCAGTGCGTGATCCACAACGTGATTAGTGCATGATCAGTCATGTAATCTCTGTATGATCAGCCACGTGATAAGTGCAAGATCAGCCACGTGATCAGTGTGTGCTCAGCCACGTGATCAGTTCATGATCCCCCACGTGATCAGTGCATTATCAGCCACGTGATCATTGCATGATCAGCCACTTGATCAGTGTATGATCAGCCACGTGATCATTGCATAATCAGCTTCGTGATCAGTGCATGATCAGCCACGTGAGAAGTGTATGATAAGCCACGTGATCAGTTCATGATCACCCACGTGATCAGTGCATGATCAGCCACGTGATCATTGCATGATCCGCCACGTGATCATTGCATGCACTCTCACGTGATCAGTGTATGATCAACTTCGTGATCAGTGCATGATCAGCTACGTGATCAGTGCATGCTCAGTCACATGATCAGTGCATGTGCAGTCACGTGATCAGTGCATGATAAGTCACGTGTTCAGTGCATGATCTGTCACGTGATCAGTGTGTGATCATCCATATGATCAGTACGTGGGCAATCTCGAAATCAGGGCATGATAGCGACGTGATCACTGCATGATTAGTCCCGAGATCTGTTCCAGATCAGCTACGTGATTAGTGCATGATAGCCAGGTGATCAGTGCATGATCAGTCACGTGATCAGTGTATGATCAACCACGTGATCAATGCATGATAGCCACCAGATCAGTGCATGATCAGTCACGTGATCAGTGCATGATCTGTCACGTGTCCTGTGTATGATATCTAAGTGATCAGTTCTTGCGCAGTCATGTGATCAGTGCATGATAGCTAAGTGATCAGTGCCTGATCAACCACGTGATCAGAGCAAGATCGCCATGTGATCAGTGCATGATTATTTAGGTGATCAATGTATGATAAGCCACATTATCAGTGCATGATAGCCACGTGATCAGTGCATGATCAGTCACGTGATCATGGCATGCGAAGTCATGTGATCAGTGCATGATAGCTATGTGATCAGTGCATAATCAGTCACGTGATCAGTGCATGATCAGCCACGTGATCAGTACATGATCAGCCAAGTGATCATTGCATGCACAGTCACGTGATCAGTGTATGATCAGCCTCGTGATCAGTGCAGGATCAGCCACGTGATCAGTGCATGAACAGGCCCGTGTTCAGTGCATGATCAGGCTCATGATCAGTGCATGATCAGTCACGTGATCAGTCCATGATCAGTCACGTGAGTAGTGCATGATCAGTCAAGTGATCAGTGCATTATCAGCCACGTGATCAGTGCAAGATCAGCCACGTGATCAGTGCATGATCAGGCATGTGAAGAATGCATGATCAGTCACGAGATCAGTGTATTATAGCCAGGTTAACAGTGCATGATCAGCCACGTGATCAGTGCATGATAGCCACGTAATCAGTGCATGGTCAGTCACGTGATCACTGTATGATCAGCGACGTGATCAGTACATGATAGCAACCTGATCAGAGCATGATATGCAATGGGATTTGTGCATGATCAGCCACGTGATCAGTGTATGATCAGCCACGTGATGAGTGCATGATCTGCAACGTGATCAGTGCATGATCAGCCACGGGATCAGTACATGATCAGGCACGTGATCAGTGCATGATCAGTCATGTGATCAGTGTATGATCCGCCACGAATCAGTGCATGATCCACAAAGTGATTAGTGCATGATCAGCCACGTGATCAGTGCATGATCAGCCACGTGATCAGTGCATGATCAGTCACGTGGTCAGTGTATGATCAGCCACGTGATTAGGCATGATAGAAAGGTGACTAGTGCATGATCAGTCACGCGATCAGTGCATGATCAGCCACGGGATCCGGGCATGATTGACATGTGATCAGTGCATGAGAGCTACGTGATCAGTGCATGATCAGCCACGTGATCATTGCATGATCCGCCACGTGATCAGTGCATGCACACTCACGTGATCAGTGTATGATCAACTTCGTGATCAGTGCATGATCAGCTACGTGATCAGTGCATGCTCAGTCACCTGATCAGTTTATGATCAACTTCGTGATCAGTGCATGATCAGCTACGTGATCAGTGCATGCTCAGTCACATGATCAGTGCATGTGCAGTCACGTGATCAGTGCATGATAAGTCACGTGTTCAGTGCATGCTCTGTCACGTGATCAGTGTATGATCATCCATATGATCAGTGCATGTGCAATCTCGAGATCAGTGCATGATAGCGACGTGATCACTGCATGATTAGTCACGTGATCTGTTCCAGATCAGCTACTTGATTAGTGCATGATAGCCAGGTGATCAGTGCATGAACAGTCACGTGATCAGTGTATGATCAACCACGTGATCAATGCATGTTAGCCACCAGATCAGTGCATGATCAGTCACGTGATCAGTGCATGATCTGTCACGTGTCCTGTCTATGATATCTAAGTGATCAGTTCTTGCGCAGTCATGTGATCAGTGCATGATAGCTAAGTGATCAGTGCCTGATCAACCACGTGATCAGAGCAAGATTGCCACGTGATCAGTGCATGATTATTTAGGTGATCAAAGTATGATAAGCCACATTATCAGTGCATGATAGCCACGTGATCAGTGCATGATCAGTCACGTGATCATGGCATGCGAAGTCATGTGATCAGTGCATGATAGCTATGTGATCATTGCATGCACAGTCACGTGTTCAGTGTATTATCAGCCTTGTGATCAGTGCATGATCAGCCACGTGATCAGTGCATGAACAGGCCCGTGATAAATGCGTGATCATCCACGTGATTACTGCATGCACAGTCAAGTGATCAGTGCATGATAGTCACGTGATCTATGCATGATCAGTCACGTGATCAGTGTATGATCAGCCAAGTGATCAGTGCATGATAGCCACGTGACCAGCACATGATTAATCAGTGCATGATAAGTCAAGTGATCAGTGCATGATCAGTCATGTGATCAGTGCATGATCAGCCATTTTTTTAGTGCATAAGCAGTCAAGTGATCAGCGTATTATCATCCACGTGATCAGTGCATGCGCAGTCAAGTGATCAGTGCATGCAGTCTCGTGATCAGTGTATTTTCAGCTTCGTGTTCAGAGTACGATCAGCCACGTGATCAGTGACTGATCAGCCACATGATCAGTGTATCATCAGCCATATGATCAGTGCATGATCAGCCACGTGATCAGTGCATGATCAGCCACATGATCAATGCATGCACATTCATGTGATCAGTGCATGATCCACAACGTGATTAGTGCATGATCAGTCATGTAATCACTGTATGATCAGCCACGTGATAAGTGCAAGAACAGCCACGTGATCAGTGCATGATCCACAACGTGATTAGTTCATGATCAGTCATGTGAACAGTGTATGAACAGCCACGTGATCAGTGCATCATCCACAACGTGATTAGTGCATGATCAGCCACGTGATCAGTGCATGCACACTCACGTGATTGGAGTATGATCAGCTTCGTGATCAGTGCATGATCAGGCACGTGATCAGTGCATGATCAGTCACGTGATCACTGTATGAACAGCCACGTGATCAGTGCATGATAGTGACGTGTCTAGTGCATGATCAGTCACGTTATCAGTGCATGATAGCCACGTGATCAGTGCATGATCAGTCACGTGATTAGTGCATGATTTGTCACTTGATCAGTGTATAATATCCACGTGATAAGTTCATGTGCCGTCATGTGATCAGTGCATGATACGCAACGTGATCAGTGCATGATCAGTCACGTGACCAATGCATGATCAGCCACGTGATCAGTGCATGATAGCCACGTAAACAGTGCATGAACAGGTATGTGTTTAGTTAATGCGCAGTCATGTGATCAGTGCATGATAGACACGTGATCAGTGCATGATAGCCATGTGATCAGTGCATGCAGTCACGTGATCAGTGTATTTTCAGCTTCGTGTTCAGAGTATGATCAGCCACGTGATCAGTGCCTGATCAGCCACGTGATCAGTGCATGATCCACAACGTGATTAGTGCATGATCATTCAGGTGATCAGTGTATGATCAGCCACGTGATCAGTTCATGATCACCCAAGTGATCAGTGTATGATGAGCCACGTGATCAGTGCATCATCCACAACGTGATTAGTGCATGATCAGCCACGTGAGCAGTGTATGATAAGCCACGTGATCAGTTCATGATCACCCACGTGATCAGTGCATGATCAGCCACGTGATCAGTGCATGATCAGCCACGTGATCAGTGCATGCACACTCACGTGATCAGAGTATGATCAGCTTGGTGATCAGTGCATGTTCAGCCACGTGATCAGTGCGTGATCAGTGACGTGATCAGTGTATGGTCATCCATATTTTCAGTGCGTGCGCAGTCACGTAATCAGTGCATTATAGCCACGTGATCAGTTCTTGATTAGTCACATGATCAGCACAATTCAGATACGAGATCACTGCATGCTAAGTTACGCAATCAGTGCATGATCAGGCACGTGATCAGTGCATGATCAGTCAGGTGATCAGTGTATAATCATCCACATGATCAGTGCATGCACAGTCAAGTGGTCAGTGTATTACAACCATGTGATCAGTGCATGATCAGCCAGGTAAACAGTGCATGATAGCCACCTGAGCATTGCATGATCAGCAACATGGTTAGTGCATGCTAAGACACGTGATCAGTGCATGATCATGCACGTGAAGAGTGCATGATTACTCACGTGATCAGTGGATGATAGCCAGGTAATCAGTGCATGATCAGCCACGGGATCCGGGCATGATTGACATGTGATCAGTGCATGAGAGCTACGTGATCAGTGCATGCTCAGTCACATGATCAGTGTATGATCAACTTCGTGATCAGTGCATGATCAGCTACATAATCAGTGCATGCTCAGTCACATGATCAGTGCATGATCAGCCACGTGATCAGTGCATGATCAGTCACGTGATCAGTGCGTGATCAGTGAAGTGATCAGTGTATGATAATCCATATTTTCAGTGCATGCACAGTCAAGTGGTCAGTGTATTACAGCCATGTGATCAGTGCATGATCAGCCAGGTAAACAGTGCATTATAGCCACCTGACCATTGCATGATCAGCAACATGGTTAGTGCATGCTAAGACACGTGATCAGTGCATGATCATGCACGTGAAGAGTGCATGATTACTCACGTGATCAGTGGATGATAGCCAGGTAATCAGTGCATGATCAGCCACGTGATCAGTACATGATCAGCCAAGTGATCATTGCATGCACAGTCACGTGATCAGTGTATGATCAGCCTCGTGATCAGTGCAGGATCAGCCACGTGATCAGTGCATGAACAGGCCCGTGATCAGTGCATGATCAGGCTCATGATCAGTGCATGATCAGTCACGTGATCAGTCCATGATCAGTCACGTGAGTAGTGCATGATCAGACACGTGATCAGTGCATGATCAGTCAAGTGATCAGTGCATTATCAGCCACGTGATCAGTGCATGATAGCCACGTGATCAGTGCATGATCAGTCACGTGATTAGTACATGATCTGTCACTTGATCAGTGTATAATATTCACGTGATCAGTTCATGCACCGTCATGTGATCAGTGCATGATACGCAACGAGATCAGTGCATGATCAGTCACGTGATTAATGCATGATGAGTCACGTGATCAGTGCATGATAGCCACGTAAACAGTGCATGAACAGGTATGTGTTCAGATAATGTGCAGTCACGTGATCAGTGCATGATAAACACGTGATCAGTGCATGATAGCCATGTGATCAGTGCATGCAGTCATGTGATCAGTGTATTTTCAGCTTCATGTTCAGAGTATGATCAGCCACGTGATCAGTGCCTGATCAGCCACGTGATCAGCGTATGTTCAGCCACGTGATCAGTGTATGATCAGCCACGTGATCAGTGCATGATCAGCCACGTGATCAGTGAATGATCAGGCACGTGAACAGTGCATGATCAGTAATGTGATCAGTGTATGATCAGCCACGTGTTCATTGCATGATCAGCCACGTGATCAATACATGTACAGTCATGTGATCAGTGCATAATCTACAACGTGATTAGTGCATGGTCATTCATGTAATCACTGTATGATCAGCCACGTGATAAGTGCAAGATCAGCCACGTGATCATTGTATGATCAGCCACGTGATCAGTGCATGATCCACAACGTGATTAGTGCATGATCATTCATGTGATCAGTGTATGATCAGCCATGTGATCAGTTCATGATCACCCACGTGATCAGTGCCTGATCAGCCACGTGATCAGTGCATGATCAGTCACGTGATCAGTGCGTGATCAGTGAAGTGATCAGTGTATGATCATCCATATTTTCAGTGTGTGCACAGTCATGTGATCAGTGCATTACAGCCAGGTGATCAGTTCTTGATTAGTCACATGATAAGCACAATTCAGACAAAAGATAACTGCATGCTAATTTACGCAATCAGTGCATGGTCAGGCACGTGATCAGTGCATGATCAGTCACGTGATCAGTGTATGATCAGCCACGTAATCAGTGTATGATCATCCACGTAATCAGAGTATGATCAGCCACGTGATCAGTGCATGATCAGCCACTTGATCAGTGTATGATCAGCCACGTGATCGTTGCATGATCAGCTTCGTGATCAGTGCATGATCAGCCACGTGATCAGTGCATATCAGCCACCTGATCAGTGCATGATAGCCAAGTGACTAGTGCATGATCAGTCACGCGATCAGTGCATGATCAGCCACGGGATCAGGGCATGATCGCCATGTGATCGGCACATGATAGCTACGTGATCTGTGCATGATCAGCCACGTAATCAGTGCATTATCAGCCACTTGATCACAGTATGATCAGCCACGTGATCAGTGCATGTGCAGTCACGTGATCAGTGCATGATCAGACAAGTGATTAGTTCATGCACAGTTACGTAATCACTGTATGCTCAGCCAGGTGATCAGTGCATGATCATCCACGTGATTAGTGCATGCACAGTCACATTATCAGTGTATGATAGGCTTCGTGATCAGTGCATATTTAGTTACGTGATTAATGTATGATAAGCCACGTAATCAGTGCATGATAGCCACGTGATCAGTGCCTGATCAGTCACGTGATCAGTGCATATGCAGTCACGTGATCAGTCTATGATCATCCACGTGATCAGAGTATGATCAGCCACGTGATCAGTGCATGATCAGCCACGTGATCAGTGTATGATCAGCCACGTAATCAGTGTATGATCATCCACGTAATCAGAGTATGATCAGCCACGTGATCAGTGCATGATCAGCCATTTGATCAGTGTATTATCAGCCACGTGATCAGTGCATGATCCACAACGTGATTAGTGCATGATCAGTCATGTGATCAGTGTATGATCAGCCACGTGACCAGTGCATCATCCACAACGTGATTAGTGCATGATCAGCCACGTGATCAGTGTATGATCAGACACGTAATCAGTGTATTATCAGCCATGTGATCAGTGCATGATCCACAACGTGATTAGTGCATGATCAGTCATGTGATCAGTGTATGATCAGCCACGTGACCAGTGCATCATCCACAACGTGATTAGTGCATGATCAGCCACGTGATCAGTGTATGATAAGCCACATGATAAGTGCATGATCACCCACGGGATCAGAGCATGTTCAGCCACGTGATCAGTGCATGATCAGCCATGTGATCATTGCATGCACACTCACGTGATCAGTGTATGATCAGCTTCGAGATCAGTGCATGATCAGCCACGTGATCAGTGCATGATCAGTCACGTGGTCAGTGTATGATCAGCCACGGGATTAGGCATGATAGCCAGGTGACTAGTGCATGATCAGTCAGGCGATCAGTGCATGATCAGCCACGGGATCCGGGCATGATTGACATGTGATCAGTGCATGAGAGCTACGTGATCAGTGCATGACCAGCCACGTGATCAGTGCATGATCCGCCACGTGATCAGTGCATGCACACTCACGTGATCAGTGTATGATCAACTTAGTGATCAGTGGATGATCAGCCACGTGATCAGTGCATATCAGCCACCTGATCAGTGCATGATAGCCAAGTGACTAGTGCATGATCAGTCACGCGATCAGTGCATGATCAGCCACGGGATCAGGGCATGATCGCCATGTGATCGGCACATGATAGCTACGTGATCTGTGCATGATCAGCCACGTAATCAGTGCATTATCAGCCACTTGATCACAGTATGATCAGCCACGTGATCAGTGCATGTGCAGTCACGTGATCAGTGCATGATCAGACAAGTGATCAGTTCATGCACAGTCTCGTGATCACTGTATGCTCAGCCAGGTGATCAGTGCATGATCATCCACGTGATTAGTGCATGCACAGTCACATTATCAGTGTATGATAGGCTTCGTGATCAGTGCATATTTAGTTACGTGATTAATGTATGATAAGCCACGTAATCAGTGCATGATAGCCACGTGATCAGTGCCAGATCAGTCACGTGATCAGTGCATATGCAGTCACGTGATCAGTCTATGATCATCCACGTGATCAGAGTATGATCAGCCACGTGATCAGTGCATGATCAGCCACGTGATCAGTGTATGATCAGCCACGTAATCAGTGTATGATCATCCACGTAATCAGAGTATGATCAGCCACGTGATCAGTGCATGATCAGCCATTTGATCAGTGTATTATCAGCCACGTGATCAGTGCATGATCCACAACGTGATTAGTGCATGATCAGTCATGTGATCAGTGTATGATCAGCCACGTGACCAGTGCATCATCCACAACGTGATTAGTGCATGATCAGCCACGTGATCAGTGTATGATCAGACACGTAATCAGTGTATTATCAGCCATGTGATCAGTGCATGATCCACAACGTGATTAGTGCATGATCAGCCACGTGATCAGTGTATGATAAGCCACATGATAAGTGCATGATCACCCACGGGATCAGAGCATGTTCAGCCACGTGATCAGTGCATGATCAGCCATGTGATCATTGCATGCACACTCACGTGATCAGTGTATGATCAGCTTCGAGATCAGTGCATGATCAGCCACGTGATCAGTGCATGATCAGTCACGTGGTCAGTGTATGATCAGCCACGGGATTAGGCATGATAGCCAGGTGACTAGTGCATGATCAGTCACGCGATCAGTGCATGATCAGCCACGGGATCCGGGCATGATTGACATGTGATCAGTGCATGAGAGCTACGTGATCAGTGCATGATCAGCCACGTGATCATTGCATGATCCGCCGCGTTATCAGTGCATGCACACTCACGTGATCAGTGTATGATCAACTTCGTGATCAGTGCATGATCAGCTACGTGATCAGTGCATGCTCAGTCACATGATCAGTGTATGATCAACTTCGTGATCAGTGCATGATCAGCTACATGATCAGTGCATGCTCAGTCACATGATCAGTGCATGTTCAGCCATGTCATCAGTGCATGATCAGTCACGTGATCAGTGCGTGATAAGTGAAGTGATCAGTGTATGATCACCCATATTTTCAGTGTGTGCACAGTCACGTGATCAGTGCATTACAGCCACGTGATCAGTTCTTGATTAGTCACATGATAAGCACAATTCAGACACGAGATAACTGCATGCTAATTTACGCAATCAGTGCATGATCAGGCACGTGATCAGTGCACCATCAGTCACGTGGTCAGTGTATGATCAGCCACGGGATTAGGCATGATAGTCAGGTGACTAGTGCATGATCAGTCAGGCGATCAGTGCATGATCATCCACGGGATCCGGGCATGATTGACATGTGATCAGTGCATGAGAGCTACGTGATCAGTGCATGACCAGCCACGTGATCAGTGCATGATCCCCCACGTGATCAGTGCATGCACACTCACGTGATCAGTGTATGATCAACTTCGTGATCAGTGCATGATCAGCTACGTGATCAGTGCATGCTCAGTCACATGATCAGTGTATGATCAACTTTGTGATCAGTGCATGATCAGCTACGTGATCAGTGCATGCTCAGTCACATGATCAGTGCATGTGCAGTCACGTGATCAGGGCATGATAAGTCACGTGTTCAGTGCATGATCTGTCAGGTGATCAGTGTGTGATCTTCCATATGTTCAGTGCATGGGCAATCTCGAGATCAGTGCATGATAGCGACGTGATCACTGCATGATTAGTCACGTGATCTGTTCCAGATCAGCTACGTGATTAGTGCATGATAGCCAGGTGATCAGTGCATGATCAGTCACGTGATCAGTGTATGATCAACCACGTGATCAATGCATGATAGCCACCAGATCAGTGCATGATCAGTCACGTGATCAGTGGATGATCTGTCACGTGTCCTGTCTATGATATCTAAGTGATCAGTTCTTGCGCAGTTATGTGATCAGTGCATGACAGCTAAGTGATCAGTGCCTGATCAACCACGTGATCAGAGCAAGATTGCCACGTGATCAGTGCATGATTATTTAGGTGATCAAAGTATGATAAGCCACATTATCAGTGAATGATAGCCACGTGATCAGTGCATGATCAGTCACGTGATCATGGCATGCGAAGTAACGTGATCAGTGTATGATCAACTTCGTGATCAGTGCATGATCAGCTACGTGATCAGTGCATGCTCAGTCACATGATCAGTGTATGATCAACTTCGTGATCAGTGCATGATCAGCTACGTGATCAGTGCATGCTCAGTCACATGATCAGTGCATGTGCAGTCACGTGATCAGTGCATGATAAGTCATGTGTTCAGTGCATGATCTGTCAGGTGATCAGTGTGTGATCATCCATATGTTCAGTGCATGGGCAATCTCGAGATCAGTGCATGATAGCGACGTGATCACTGCATGATTAGTCACGTGATCTGTTCCAGATCAGCTACGTGATTAGTGCATGATAGCCAGGTGATCAGTGCCTGATCAGTCACGTGATCAGTGTATGATCAACCACGTGATCAATGCATGATAGCCACCAGATCAGTGCATGATCAGTCACGTGATCAGTGCATGATCTGTCACGTGTCCTGTCTATGATATCTAAGTGATCAGTTCTTGCGCAGTTATGTGATCAGTGCATGATAGCTAAGTGATCAGTGCCTGATCAACCACGTGATCAGAGCAAGATTGCCACGTGATCAGTGCATGATTATTTAGGTGATCAAAGTATGATAAGCCACATTATCAGTGCATGATAGCCACGTGATCAGTACATGATCAGCCAAGTGATCATTGCATGCACAGTCACGTGATCAGTGTATTATCAGCCTCGTGATCAGTGCAGGATCAGCCACGTGATCAGTGCATAAACAGGCCCGTGATCAGTGCATGATCAGGCTCATGATCAGTGCATGATCAGTCAGGTGATCAGTCCATAATCAGTTACGTGAGTAGTGCATGATCAGACACGTGATCAGTGCATGATCAGTCAAGTGATCAGTGCATTATCAGCCA
Source organism: Bos taurus (assembly GCF_002263795.3). Taxonomy (NCBI): domain Eukaryota; kingdom Metazoa; phylum Chordata; class Mammalia; order Artiodactyla; family Bovidae; genus Bos; species Bos taurus. Next base: position 19,894 of record NW_020192159.1, on the reverse strand, counting down.
CGTGATCAGTGCAAGATCAGCCACGTGATCAGTGCATGATCAGGCACGTGAAGAATGCATGATCAGTCACGAGATCAGTGTATTATAGCCAGCTTAACAGTGCAAGATCAGTCACGTGGTCAGTGTATGATCAGCCACGGGATTAGGCATGATAGCCAAGTGATTAGTGCATGATCAGTCACGCGACCAGTGCAGGATCAGCCACGGGATCCGGGCATGATTGACATGTGATCAGTGCATGAGAGCTACGTGATCAGTGCATGATCAGCCACGTGATGATTGCATGATCCGCCACGTGATCAGTGCATGCACACTCACGGGATCAGTGTATGATCAACTTCGTGATCAGTGCATGATCAGCTACGTGATCAGTGCATGCTCAGTCACATGATGAGTGTATGATCAACTTCGTGATCAGTGCATGATCAGCTACATGATCAGTGCATGATCAGCCAAGTGATCAGTGCATGATCAGTCACGTGATCAGTGCGTGATCAGTGAAGTGATCAGTGTATGATCATCCATATTTCCAGTGTGTGGACAGTCACGTGATCAGTGCATTACAGCCACGTGATCAGTTCTTGATTAGTCACATGATAAGCACAATTCAGACACGAGATAACTGCATGCTAATTTACGCAATCAGTGCATGATCAGGCACGTGATCAGTGCATGATCAGTCACGTGATCAGTGTATGTTCAGCCATGTGATCAGTGCATGATAGCCACGTGACTAGTGCATGATCAGTCACGTGATCAGTGCATGATCCACAACGTGATTAGTGCATAATCAGTCATGTAATCTCTGTATGATCAGCCACGTGATAAGTGCAAGATCAGCCACGTGATCAGTGTATGCTCAGCCACGTGTTCAGTGCATCATCCACAACGTGATTAGTGCATGATCAGCCACGTGATCAGTGTATGAGCAGCCACGTGATCAGTTCATGATCCCCCACGTGATCAGTGCATGATCAGCCACGTGATCATTGCATGATCAGCCACTTGATCATGTATGATCAGCCACGTGATCATTGCATGATCAGCTTCGTGATCAGTGCATGATCAGCCACGTGATCAGTGCATATCAGCCACGTGATCAGTGCATATCAGCCACCTGATCAGTGCATGATAGCCAAGTGACTAGTGCATGATCAGTCAGGCGATCAGTGCATGATCAGCCACGGGATCAGGGCATGATCGCCATGTGATCGGCACATGATAGCTACGTGATCTGTGCATGATCAGCCACGTAATCAGTGCATTATCAGCCACTTGATCACACTATGATCAGCCACGTGATCAGTGCATGTGCAGTCACATGATCAGCCAAGTGATCAGTTCATGCACAGTCACGTGATCACTATATGCTCAGCCACGTGATCAGTGCATGATCATCCACGTGATTAGTGCATGCACAGTCACATTATCAGTGTATGATAGGCTTCGTGATCAGTGCATATTTAGTTACGTGATTAATGTATGATAAGCCACGTAATCAGTGCATGATAGCCACGTGATCAGTGCCTGATCAGTCACGTGATCAGTGCATATGCAGTCACGTGATCAGTCTATGATCATCCACGTGATCAGAGTATGATCAGCCACGTGATCAGTGCATGATCAGCCACGTGATCAGTGTATGATCAGCCACGTAATCAGTGTATGATCATCCACGTAATCAGAGAGTGATCAGTGCATGATCAGTCACGTAATCAGTGTATTATCAGCCACGTGATCAGTGCATGATCCACAACGTGATTAGTGCATGATCAGTCATGTGATCAGTGTATGATCAGCCACGTGACCAGTGCATCATCCACAACGTGATTAGTGCATGATCAGCCACGTGATCAGTGTATGATAAGCCACGTGATAAGTGCATGATCACCCACGGGATCAGAGCATGTTCAGCCACGTGATCAGTGCATGATCAGCCATGTGATCATTGCATGCACACTCACGTGATCAGTGTATGATCAGCTTCGAGATCAGTGCATGATCAGCTACGTGATCAGTGCATGCTCAGTCACATGATCAGTGTATGATCAACTTCGTGATCAGTGCAAGATCAGCTACGTGATCAGTGCATGCTCAGTCACATGATCAGTGCATGTGCAGTCACGTGATCAGTGCATGATAAGTCACGTGTTCAGTGCATGATCTGTCAGGTGATCAGTGTGTGATCATCCATATGTTCAGTGCATGGGCAATCTCGAGATCAGTGCATGATAGCGACGTGATCACTGCATGATTAGTCACGTGATCTGTTCCAGATCAGCTACGTGATTAGTGCATGATAGCCAGGTGATCAGTGCATGATCAGTCACGTGATCAGTGTATGATCAACCACGTGATCAATGCATGATAGCCACCAGATCAGTGCATGATCAGTCACGTGATCAGTGCATGATCTGTCACGTGTCCTGTCAATGATATCTAAGTGATCAGTTCTTGCGCAGTTATGTGATCAGTGCATGATAGCTAAGTGATCAGTGCCTGATCAACCACGTGATCAGAGCAAGATTGCCACGTGATCAGTGCATGATTATTTAGGTGATCAAAGTATGATAAGCCACATTATCAGTGCATGATAGCCACGTGATCAGTGCATGATCAGTCACGTGATCATGGCATGCGAAGTCACGTGATCAGTGCATGATCAGCCACGTGATCAGTACATGATCAGCCAAGTGATCATTGCATGCACAGTCACGTGATCAGTGTATTATTAGCCTCGTGATCAGTGCAGGATCAGCCACGTGATCAGTGCATAAACAGGCCCGTGATCAGTGCATGATCAGGCTCATGATCAGTGCATGATCAGTCAGGTGATCAGTCCATGATCAGTTACGTGAGTAGTGCATGATCAGACACGTGATCAGTGCATGATCAGTCAAGTGATCAGTGCATTATCAGCCACGTGATCAGTGCAAGATCAGCCACGTGATCAGTGCATGATCAGGCACGTGAAGAATGCATGATCAGTCACGAGATCAGTGTATTATAGCCAGCTTAACAGTGCAAGATCAGTCACGTGGTCAGTGTATCATCAGCCACGAGATTAGGCATGATAGCCAGGTGATTAGTGCATGATCAGTCACGCGACCAGTGCAGGATCAGCCACGGGATCCGGGCATGATTGACATGTGATCAGTGCATGAGAGCTACGTGATCAGTGCATGATCAGCCACGTGATGATTGCATGATCCGCCACGTGATCAGTGCATGCACACTCACGTGATCAGTGTATGATCAACTTCGTGATCAGTGCATGATCAGCTACATGATCAGTGCATGCTCAGTCACATGATCAGTGCATGATCAGCCAAGTGATCAGTGCATGATCAGTCACGTGATCAGTGCGTGATCAGTGAAGTGATCAGTATATGATCATCCATATTTTCAGTGTGTGCACAGTCACGTGATCAGTGCATTACAGCCACGTGATCAGTTCTTGATTAGTCACATGATAAGCACAATTCAGACACGAGATAAGTGCATGCTAATTTACGCAATCAGTGCATGATCAGGCACGTGATCAGTGCATGATCAGTCACGTGATCAGTGTATGTTCAGCCATGTGATCAGTGCATGATAGCCACGTGACTAGCGCATGATCAATCAGGCGATCAGTGCATGATCAGCCACGGGATCAGGGCATGATCGCCATGTGATCGGCACATGATAGCTACGTGATCTGTGCATGATCAGCCACGTAATCAGTGCATTATCAGCCACTTGATCACAGTATGATGAGCCACGTGATCAGTGCATGTGCAGTCACGTGATCAGTGCATGATCAGCCAAGTGATCAGTTCATGCACAGTCACGTGATCACTGTATGCTCAGCCACGTGATCAGTGCATGATCATCCACGTGATTAGTTCATGCACAATCAAGTGATCAGTGCATGATAGTCACGTGATCTATGCATGATCAGTCACGTGATCAGTGTATGATCAGCCAAGTGATCCGTGCATGATAGCCACGTGACCAGCACATGATTAATCAGTGCATGATCAGTCAAGTGATCAGTGCATGATCAGTCATGTGATCAGTGCATAATCAGCCATTTTTTTAGTGCATAAGCAGTCAAGTGATCAGCGTATTATCATCCACGTGACCAGTGCATGCGCAGTCAAGTGATCAGTGCATGCAGTCTCGTGATCAGTGTATTTTCAGCTTCGTGTTCAGAGTACGATCAGCCACATGATCAGTGCCTGATCAGCCATGTGATCAGTGTATCATCAGCCATATGATCAGTGCATGATCAGCCACATGATCAGTGCATGCACAGTCCTGTGATCAGTGTATGATCAGCTTCGTGATCAGTGCATGATCAGCCACGTGATCAGTGCATGATCAGCCACATGATCAATGCATGCACATTCATGTGATCAGTGCATGATCGACAACGTGATTAGTGCATGATCAGACATGTAATCACTGTATGATCAGCCACGTGATAAGTGCAAGAACAGCCACGTGATCAGTGCATGATCCACAACGTGATTAGTTCATGATCAGTCATGTGAACAGTGTATGATCAGCCACGTGATCAGTGCATGATCCACAAGGTGATTAGTGCATGATCAGCCACGTAATCATTGCATGATCCGCCACGTGATCAGTGCATGCACACTCACGTGATCAGTGTATGATCAACTTCGTGATCAGTGCATGATCAGCTACGTGATCAGTGCATGCTCAGTCACATGATCAGTGCATGTGCAGTCACGTGATCAGTGCATGATAAGTCACGTGTTCAGTGCATGATCTGTCACGTGATCAGTGTGTGATCATCCATATGATCAGTACGTGCGCAATCTCGAAATCAGGGCATGATAGCGACGTGATCACTGCATGATTAGTCCCGAGATCTGTTCCAGATCAGCTACGTGATTAGTGCATGATAGCCAGGTGATCAGTGCATGATCAGTCACGTGATCAGTGTATGATCAACCACGTGATCAATGCATGATAGCCACCAGATCAGTGCATGATCAGTCACGTGATCAGTGCATGATCTGTCACGTGTCCTGTCTATGATATCTACGTGATCAGTTCTTGCGCAGTCATGTGATCAGTGCATGATAGCTAAGTGATCAGTGCCTGATCAACCACGTGATCAGAGCAAGATCGCCACGTGATCAGTGCATGATTATTTAGGTGATCAATGTATGATAAGCCACATTATCAGTGCATGATAGCCACGTGATCAGTGCATGATCAGTCACGTGATCATGGCATGTGAAGTCATGTGATCAGTGCATGATAGCTATGTGATCAGTGCATAATCAGTCACGTGATCAGTGCATGATCAGCCACGTGATCAGTACATGATCAGCCAAGTGATCATTGCATGCACAGTCACGTGATCAGTGTATGATCAGCCTCGTGATCAGTGCAGGATAGCCACGTGATCAGTGCATGAACAGGCCCGTGATCAGTGCATGATCAGGCTCATGATCAGTGCATGATCAGTCACGTGATCAGTCCATGATCAGTCACGTGAGTAGTGCATGATCAGTCAAGTGCTCAGTGCATGATCATCCACGTGTTTAGTGCATGCACAGTCACATTATCAGTGTATGATAGGCTTCGTGATCAGTGCATATTTAGTTACGTGATTAATGTATGATAAGCCACATAATCAGTGCATGATAGCCACGTGATCAGTGCCTGATGAGTCACGTGATCAGTGCATATGCAGTCACGTGATCAGAGTATGATCATCCACGTGATCAGAGTATGATCAGCCACGTGATCAGTGCATGATCAGCCACGTGATCCGTGTATGATCAGCCACGTAATCAGTGTATGATCATCCACGTAATCAGAGTATGATCAGCCACGTGATCAGTGCATGATCAGCCACGTGATCAGTGTATGATCGGCCACGTAATCAGTGTATTATCAGCCACGTGATCAGTGCATGATCCACAACGTGATTAGTGCATGATCAGTCATGTGATCAGTGCATGATCAGCCACGTGATCAGTGTATGATAAGCCACCTGATAAGTGCATGATCACCCACGGGGTCAGAGCATGTTCAGCCACGTGATCAGTGCATGATCAGCCATGTGATCATTGCATGCACACTCACGTGATCAGTGTATGATCAGCTTCGAGATCAGTGCATGATCAGCCACGTGATCAGTGCATGATCAGTCACGTGGTCAGTGTATGATCAGCCACGGGATTAGGCATGATAGCCAGGTGACTAGTGCACGATCAGTCACGCGATCAGTGCATGATCAGCCACGGGATCCGGGAATGATTGACATGTGATCAGTGCATGAGAGCTACGTGATCAGTGCATGATCAGCCACGTAATCATTGCATGATCCGCCACGTGATCAGTGCATGCACACTCACGTGATCAGTGTATGATCAACTTCGTGATCAGTGCATGATCAGCTACGTGATCAGTGCATGCTCAGTCACATGATCAGTGCATGTGCAGTCACGTGATCAGTGCATGATAAGTCACGTGTTCAGTGCATGATCTGTCACGTGATCAGTGTGTGATCATCCATATGATCAGTACGTGCGCAATCTCGAAATCAGGGCATGATAGCGACGTGATCACTGCATGATTAGTCCCGAGATCTGTTCCAGATCAGCTACGTGATTAGTGCATGATAGCCAGGTGATCAGTGCATGATCAGTCACGTGATCAGTGTATGATCAACCACGTGATCAATGCATGATAGCCACCAGATCAGTGCATGATCAGTCACGTGATCAGTGCATGATCTGTCACGTGTCCTGTCTATGATATCTACGTGATCAGTTCTTGCGCAGTCATGTGATCAGTGCATGATAGCTAAGTGATCAGTGCCTGATCAACCACGTGATCAGAGCAAGATCGCCACGTGATCAGTGCATGATTATTTAGGTGATCAATGTATGATAAGCCACATTATCAGTGCATGATAGCCACGTGATCAGTGCATGATCAGTCACGTGATCATGGCATGTGAAGTCATGTGATCAGTGCATGATAGCTATGTGATCAGTGCATAATCAGTCACGTGATCAGTGCATGATCAGCCACGTGATCAGTACATGATCAGCCAAGTGATCATTGCATGCACAGTCACGTGATCAGTGTATGATCAGCCTCGTGATCAGTGCAGGATAGCCACGTGATCAGTGCATGAACAGGCCCGTGATCAGTGCATGATCAGGCTCATGATCAGTGCATGATCAGTCACGTGATCAGTCCATGATCAGTCACGTGAGTAGTGCATGATCAGTCAAGTGATCAGTGCATTATCAGCCACGTGATCAGTGCAAGATCAGCCACGTGATCAGTGCATGATCAGGCACGTGAAGAATGCATGATCAGTCACGAGATCAGTGTATTATAGCCAGGTTAACATTGCATGATCAGCCACGGGATCAGTGCATGATAGCCACGTAATCAGTGCATGGTCAGTCACGTGATCACTGTATGATCAGCCACGTGATCAGTACATGATAGCAACCTGATCAGAGCATGATATGCAATGGGATTTGTGCATGGTCAGCCACGTGATCAGTGTACGAACATACATGTGATCAGTGCATGATCAGCCACGTGATCATTGTATGATCAACCACGTGATGAGTGCATGATCTGCAACGTGATCAGTGCATGATCAGCCACGGGATCAGTGCATGATCAGGCACGTGATCAGTGCATGATCAGTCATGTGATCAGTGTATGATCCGCCACGAATCAGTGCATGATCCACAAAGTGATTAGTGCATGATCAGCCACGTGATCAGTGCATGATCAGCCACGTAATCAGTGTTTGATCAGCCACGTGTTCAGTGCATGATAGACACGTGATCAGTGCATGATAGCCACGTGATCATTGTCTACAATTAGGTGAACACTGCATGTGCAGTCCCGTGATCAGTGCATAATAGCCACGTGATCAGTGAATGATCAGTCACGTGATCAGTGCCTGATCAGTAACGTCATCAGTGTATTATCATCCACATGATCAGTGCATGCGCAGTCACGTGATCAGTGCATTATAGCCACGTGATCAGTTCTTGATTAGTCACATGATCAGCACCATTCAGACACGAGATCACTGCATGCTAAGTCACGTGATCAGTTCATGTTCCACCATGTGATTAGTGCATGATCAGGCACGTGATAAATGCGTGATCATCCACGTGATTACTGCATGCACAATCAAGTGATCAGTGCATGATAGTCACGTGATCTATGCATGATCAGTCACGTGATCAGTGTATGATCAGCCAAGTGATCAGTGCATGATAGCCACGTGACCAGCACATGATTAATCAGTGCATGATCAGTCAAGTGATCAGTGCATGATCAGTCATGTGATCAGTGCATGATCAGCCATTTTTTTAGTGCATAAGCAGTCAAGTGATCAGCCTATTATCATCCACGTGATCAGTGCATGCGCAGTCAAGTGATCAGTGCATGCAGTCTCGTGATCAGTGTATTTTCAGCTTCGTGTTCAGAGTACGATCAGCCACGTGATCAGTGCCTGATCAGCCACGTGATCAGTGTATCATCAGCCACATGATCAGTGCATGATCAGCCACATGATCAGTGCATGCACAGTCCTGTGATCAGTGTATGATCAGCTTCGTGATCAGTGCATGATCAGCCACGTGATCAGTGCATGATCAGCCACATGATCAATGCATGCACATTCATGTGATCAGTGCATGATCCACAACGTGATTAGTGCATGATCAGTCATGTAATCACTGTATGATCAGCCACGTGATAAGTGCAAGAACAGCCACGTGATCAGTGCATGATCCACAACGTGATTAGTTCATGATCAGTCATGTGATCAGTGTATGATCAGCCACGTGATCAGTGCATCATCCACAACGAGATTAGTGCATGATCAGCGACGTGATCAGTGCATGCACACTCACGTGATTGGAGTATGATCAGCTTCGTGATCAGTGCATGATCAGGCACGTGATCAGTGTATGATCAGCCACGTAATCAGTGCATGATAGCCACGTGATCAGTGCATGATCAGTCACGTGAGTAGTGCATGATTTGTCACTTGATCAGTGTATAATATCCACCTGATCAGTTCATGCGCCGTCATGTGATCAGTGCATGATACGCAACGTGATCAGTGCATGATCCGCCACGTGACCAATGCATGATCAGCCACGTGATCAGTGCATGATAGCCACGTAAACAGTGCATGAACAGGTATGTGTTCAGTTAATGCGCAGTCACGTGATCAGTGCATGATAGACACGTGATCAGTGCATGATAGCCATGTGATCAGTGCATGCAGTCACGTGATCAGTGTATTTTCAGCTTCGTGTTCAGAGTATGATCAGCCACGTGATCAGTGCCTGATCAGCCACATGATCAGTGCATGATCCACAACGTGATTAGTGCATGATCATTCAGGTGATCAGTGTATGATCAGCCACGTGATCAGTTCATGATCACCCACGTGATCAGTGTATGATCAGCCACGTGATCAGTGCATCATCCACAACGTGATTAGTGCATGATCAGCCACGTGAGCAGTGTATGATAAGCCACGTGATCAGTTCATGATGACCCACGTGATCAGTGCATGATCAGCCACGTGATCAGTGCATGATCAGCCACGTGATCAGTGCATGCACACTCACGTGATCAGAGTATGATCAGCTTCGTGATCAGTGCAGGATCAGCCACGTGATCAGTGCATGATCAGTCACGTGATCAGTGCGTGATCAGTAAAGTGATCAGTGTATGGTCATCCATATTTTCAGTGCGTGCCCAGTCACGTGATCAGTGCATTATAGCCACGTGATCAGTTCTTGATTAGTCACATGATCAGCATAATTCAGACACGGGATCACTGCATGCTAATTTACGCAATCAGTGCATGATCAGGCACATGATCAGTGCATGATCAGGCACGTGATAAGTGTATGATCAGCCACGTGATCAGTGCATGATAGCCACGTGACTAGTGCAGGATCAGTCACGTTATCAGTGCAGGATCCACAACGTGATTAGTGCATGATCAGTCATGTAATCACTGTATGCTCTGCCACGTGATCAGTGCATGATCAAGCACTTTATCAGTGCATGATCAGACACATGATCAGTGCATGATCAGTCACGTGATCAGTGTATAATCATCCACATGATCGGTGCATGCACAGTCAAGTGGTGAGTGTATTACAGCCATGTGATCAGTGCATGATCAGCCAGGTAAACAGTGCATGATAGCCACCTGATCATTGCATGATCAGCAACATGGTTAGTGCATGCTAAGACACGTGATCAGTGCATGATCATGCACGTGAAGAGTGCATGATTACTCACGTGATCAGTGGATGATAGCCAGGTTATCAGTGCATGATCAGCCACGTGATCAGTACATGATCAGCCAAGTGATCATTGCATGCACAGTCACGTGATCAGTGTATGATCAGCCTCGTGATCAGTGCATCATCCACAACGTGATTAGTGCATGATCAGCCACGTAATCAGTGCATGCACACTCACGTGATTGGAGTATGATCAGCTTCGTGATCAGTGCATGATAGTGACGTGTCTAGTGCATGATCAGTCACGTGATCAGTGCATGATAGCCACGTGATCAGTGCATGATCAGTCACGAGAGTAGTGCATGATTTGTCACTTGATCAGTGTATAATATCCACGTGATCAGTTCATGCGCCGTCATGTAATCAGTGCATGATACGCAACGGGATCAGTGCATGATCCGCCACGTGACCAATGCATGATCAGCCACGTGATCAGTGCATGATAGCCACGTAAACAGTGCATGAACAGGTATGTGTTCAGTTAATGCGCAGTCACGTGATCAGTGCATGATAGACACGTGATCAGTGCATGATAGCCATGTGATCAGTGCATGCAGTCACGTGATCAGTGTATTTTCAGCTTCGTGTTCAGAGTATGATCAGCCACGTGATCAGTGCCTGATCAGCCACGTGATCAGTGCATGATCCACAACGTGATTAGTGCATGATCATTCAGGTGATCAGTGTAAGATCAGCCACGTGATCAGTTCATGATCACCCACGTGATCAGTGCATGATCAGCCACGTGATCAGTGCATGATCAGCCACGTGATCAGTGCATGCACACTCACGTGATCAGAGTATGATCAGCTTCGTGATCAGTGCAGGATCAGCCACGTGATCAGTGCATGATCAGTCACGTGATCAGTACATGATCAGCCAAGTGATCATTGCATGCACAGTCACGTGATCAGTGTATGATCAGCCTCGTGATCAGTGCATCATCCACAACGTGATTAGTGCATGATCAGCCACGTAATCAGTGCATGCACACTCACGTGATTGGCGTATGATCAGCTTCGTGATCAGTGCATGATAGTGACGTGTCTAGTGCATGATCAGTCACGTGATCAGTGCATGATAGCCACGTGATCAGTGCATGATCAGTCACGAGAGTAGTGCATGATTTGTCACTTGATTAGTGTATAATATCCACGTGATCAGTTCATGCGCCGTCATGTGATCAGTGCATGATACGCAACGGGATCAGTGCATGATCCGCCACGTGACCAATGCATGATCAGCCACGTGATCAGTGCATGATAGCCACGTAAACAGTGCATGAACAGGTATGTGTTCAGTTAATGCGCAGTCACGTGATCAGTGCATGATAGACACGTGATCAGTGCATGATAGCCATGTGATCAGTGCATGCAGTCACGTGATCAGTGTATTTTCAGCTTCGTGTTCAGAGTATGATCAGCCACGTGATCAGTGCCTGATCAGCCACGTGATCAGTGCATGATCCACAACGTGATTAGTGCATGATCATTCAGGTGATCAGTGTATGATCAGCCACGTGATCAGTTCATGATCACCCACGTGATCAGTGTATGATCAGCCACGTGATCAGTGCATCATCCACAACGTGATTAGTGCATGATCAGCCACGTGAGCAGTGTATGATAAGCCACGTGATCAGTTCATGATGACCCACGTGATCAGTGCATGATCAGCCACGTGATCAGTGCATGATCAGCCACGTGATCAGTGCATGCACACTCACGTGATCAGAGTATGATCAGCTTCGTGATCACTGCAGGATCAGCCACGTGATCAGTGCATGATCAGGCACGTGATCAGTGTATGATCATCCACGTGATCAGTGCATGATAGCCACGTGACTAGTGCATGATCAGCCACGTGATCAGTGCATGATCAGCCACATGATCAATGCATGCACATTCATGTGATCAGTGCATGATCCACAACGTGATTAGTGCATGATCAGTCATGTAATCACTGTATGATCAGCCACGTGATAAGTGCAAGAACAGCCAAGTGATCAGTGCATGATCCACAACGTGATTAGTTCATGATCAGTTATGTGAACAGTGTATGATCAGCCACGTGATCAGTGCATCATCCACAACGTGATTAGTGCATGATCAGCCACGTGATCAGTGCATGCACACTCACGTGATTGGAGTATGATCAGCTTCGTGATCAGTGCATGATCAGGCACGTGATCAGTGCATGATCAGTCACGTGATCACTGTATGAACAGCCACGTGATCAGTGCATGATAGCGACGTGTCTAGTGCATGATCAGTCACGTTATCAGTGCATGATAGCCACGTGATCAGTGCATGATCAGTCACGTGATTAGTGCATGATTTGTCACTTGATCAGTGTATAATATCCACGTGATCATTTCATGCGCCGTCATGTGATCAGTGCATGATACGCAACGTGATCAGTGCATGATCAGTCACGTGACCAATGCATGATCAGCCACGTGATCAGTGCATGATAGCCACATAAACAGTGCATGAACAGGTATGTGTTCAGTTAATCCGCAATCACGTGATCAGTGCATGATAGACACGTGATCAGTGCATGATAGCCATGTGATCAGTGCATGCAGTCACGTGATCAGTGTATTTTCAGCTTCGTGTTCAGAGTATGATCAGCCACGTGATCAGTGCCTGATCAGCCACGTGATCAGTGCATGATCCACAACGTGATTAGTGCATGATCATTCAGGTGATCAGTGTATGATCAGCCACGTGATCAGTTCATGATCACCCATGTGATCAGTGTATGATCAGCCATGTGATCAGTGCATCATCCACAACGTGATTAGTGCATGATCAGCCACGTGAGCAGTGTATAAGCCACGTGATTAGTTCATGATCACCCACGTGATCAGTGCATGATCAGCCACGTGATCAGTGCATGATCAGCCACGTGATCAGTGCATGCACACTCACGTGATCAGAGTATGATCAGCTTCGTGATCAGTGCAGGATCAGCCACGTGATCAGTGCATGATCAGTCACGTGATCAGTGCGTGATCAGTGACGTGATCAGTGTATGGTCATCCATATTTTCAGTGCGTGCGCAGTCACGTGATCAGTGCATTATAGCCACGTGATCAGTTCTTGATTAGTCACATGATCAGCACAATTCAGACACGAGATCACTGCATGCTAAGTTACGCAATCAGTGCATGATCAGGCACGTGATCAGTGCATGATCAGTCAGGTGATCAGTGTATAATCATCCACATGATCAGTGCATGCACAGTCAAGTGGTCAGTGTATTACAACCATGTGATCAGTGCATGATCAGCCAGGTAAACAGTGCATGATAGCCACCTGAGCATTGCATGATCAGCAACATGGTTAGTGCATGCTAAGACACGTGATCAGTGCATGATCATGCACGTGAAGAGTGCATGATTACTCACGTGATCAGTGGATGATAGCCAGGTTATCAGTGCATGATCAGCCACGTGATGAGTACATGATCAGCCAAGTGATCATTGCATGCACAGTCACGTGATCAGTGTATGATCAGCCTCGTGATCAGTGCAGGATCATCCACGTGATCAGTGCATGAACAGGCCCGTGATCAGTGCATGATCAGGCTCATGATCAGTGCATGATCAGTCACGTGATCAGTCCATGATCAGTCACGTGAGTAGTGCATGATCAGACACGTGATCAGTGCATGATCAGTCAAGCGATCAGTGCATTATCAGCCACGTGATCAGTGCATGATAGCAACGTGATCAGTGCATGATCAGTCACGTGATTAGTACATGATCTGTCACTTGATCAGTGTATAATATTCACGTGATCAGTTCATGCGCCGTCATGTGATCAGTGCATGATACGCAACGAGATCAGTGCATGATCAGTCACGTGATTAATGCATGATGAGTCACGTGATCAGTGCATGATAGCCACGTAAACAGTGCATGAACAGGTATGTGTTCAGTTAATGCGCAGTCACGTGATCAGTGCACGATAAACACGTGATCAGTGCATGATAGCCATGTGATCAGTGCATGCAGTCACGTGATCAGTGTATTTTCAGCTTCATGTTCAGAGTATGATCAGCCACGTGATCAATGCCTGATCAGCCACGTGATCAGAGTATGTTCAGCCACGTGACCAGTGTATGATCAGCCACATGATCAGTGCATGATCAGCCACGTGATCAGTGCATGCACAGTTATGTGATCAGGGTATGATCAGCTTCGTGATCAGTGCATGATCAGCCACGTGATCAGTGAATGATCAGGCACGTGAACAGTGCATGATCAGTAATGTGATCAGTGTATGATCAGCCACGTGTTCATTGCATGATCAGCCACGTGATCAATACATGCACAGTCATGTGATCAGTGCATAATCTACAACGTGATTAGTGCATGATCATTCGTGTAATCACTGTATGATCAGCCACGTGATAAGTGCAAGATCAGCCACGTGATCAGTGTATGATCAGCCACGTGATCAGTGCATGATCCACAACGTGATTAGTGCATGATCATTCATGTGATCAGTGTATGATCAGCCACGTGATCAGTTCATGACCACCCACGTGATCAGTGTATGATCAGCCACGTGATCAGTGCATGATCAGTCACGTGATCAGTGTATGTTCAGCCATGTGATCAGTGCATGATAGCCACGTGACTAGTGCATGATCAGTCACGTGATCAGTGCAGGATCCACAACGTGATTAGTGCATGATCAGTCATGTAATCTCTGTATGATCAGCCACGTGATAAGTGCAAGATCAGCCACGTGATCAGTGTATGCTCAGCCACGTGATCAGTGCATCATCCACAACGTGATTAGTGCATGATCAGCCACGTGATCAGTTTATAATAAGCCACGTGATAAGTGCATGATCACCCACGGGATAAGAGCATGATCAGCCACGTGATCAGTGTATGAGCAGGCACGTGATCAGTTCATGATCCCCCACATGATCAGTGCATGATCAGCCACGTGATCTTTGCATGATCAGCCACTTGATCAGTGTATGATCAGCCACGTGATCATTGCATGATCAGCTTCGTGATCAGTGCATGATCAGCCACGTGATCAGTGCATATCAGCCACGTGATCAGTGCATATCAGCCACCTGATCAGTGCATGATAGCCAAGTGACTAGTGCATGATCAGTCAGGCGATCAGTGCATGATCAGCCATGGGATCAGGGCATGATCGCCATGTGATCAGCACATGATAGCTACGTGATCTGTGCATGATCAGCCACGTAATCAGTGCATTATCAGCCACTTGATCACAGTATGATCAGCCACGTGATCAGTGCATGTGCAGTCACGTGATTAGTGCATGATCAGCCAAGTGATTAGTTCATGCACAGTTACGTAATCACTGTATGCTCAGCCAGGTGATCAGTGCATGATCATCCACGTGATTAGTGCATGCACAGTCACATTATCAGTGTATGATAGGCTTCGTGATCAGTGCATATTTAGTTACGTGATTAATGTATGATAAGCCACGTAATCAGTGCATGATAGCCACGTGATCAGTGCCTGATCAGTCACGTGATCAGTGCATATGCAGTCACGTGATCAGTCTATGATCATCCACGTGATCAGAGTATGATCAGCCACGTGATCAGTGCATGATCAGCCACGTGATCAGTGTATGATCAGCCACGTAATCAGTGTATGATCATCCACGTAATCAGAGTATGATCAGCCACGTGATCAGTGCATGATCAGCCATGTGATCAGTGTATGATCAGCCACGTGATCAGTGCATGATCCACAACGTGATTAGTGCATGATCAGTCATGTGATCAGTGTATGATCAGCCACGTGAGCAGTGCATCATCCACAACGTGATTAGTGCATGATCAGCCACGTGATCAGTGTATGATCAGCCACGTAATCAGTGTATTATCAGCCACGTGATCAGTGCATGATCCACAACGTGATTAGTGCATGATCAGTCATGTGATCAGTGTATGATCAGCCACGTGACCAGTGCATCATCCACAACGTGATTAGTGCATGATCAGCCACGTGATCAGTGTATGATAAGCCACATGATAAGTGCATGATCACCCACGGATCAGAGCATGTTCAGCCACGTGATCAGTGCATGATCAGCCATGTGATCATTGCATGCACACTCACGTGATCAGTGTATGATCAGCTTCGAGATCAGTGCATGATCAGCCACGTGATCAGTGCATGATCAGTCACGTGGTCAGTGTATGATCAGCCACGGGATTAGGCATGATAGCCAGGTGACTAGTGCATGATCAGTCACGCGATCAGTGCATGATCAGCCACGGGATCCGGGCATGATTGACATGTGATCAGTGCATGAGAGCTATGTGATCAGTGCATGATCAGCCACGTGATCATTGCATGATCCGCCACGTGATCAGTGCATGCACACTCACGTGATCAGTGTATGATCAACTTCGTGATCAGTGCATGATCAGCTACGTGATCAGTGCATGCTCAGTCACATGATCAGTGTATGATCAACTTCGTGATCAGTGCATGATCAGCTACATGATCAGTGCATGCTCAGTCACATGATCAGTGCATGTTCAGCCACGTCATCAGTGCATGATCAGTCACGTGATCAGTGCGTGATAAGTGAAGTGATCAGTGTATGATCACCCATATTTTCAGTGTGTGCACAGTCACGTGATCAGTGCATTACAGCCACGTGATCAGTTCTTGATTAGTCACATGATAAGCACAATTCAGACACGAGATAACTGCATGCTAATTTACGCAATCAGTGCATGATCAGGCACGTGATCAGTGCATCATCAGTCACGTGATCAGTGTATGTTCAGCCACGTGGTCAGTGCATGATAGCCACGTGACTAGTGCATGATCAGTCACGTGATCAGTGCGTGATCCACAACGTGATTAGTGCATGATCAGTCATGTAATCTCTGTATGATCAGCCACGTGATAAGTGCAAGATCAGCCACGTGATCAGTGTGTGCTCAGCCACGTGATCAGTTCATGATCCCCCACGTGATCAGTGCATTATCAGCCACGTGATCATTGCATGATCAGCCACTTGATCAGTGTATGATCAGCCACGTGATCATTGCATAATCAGCTTCGTGATCAGTGCATGATCAGCCACGTGATCAGTGCATATCAGCCACGTGATCAGTGCATATCAGCCACCTGATCAGTGCATGATAGCCAAGTGACTAGTGCATGATCAGTCAGGCGATCAGTGCATGATCAGCCACGGAATCAGGGCATGATCGCCATATGATCGGCACATGATAGCTACGTGATCTGTGCATGATCAGCCACGTAATCAGTGCATTATCAGCCAGTTGATCACAGTATGATCAGCCACGTGATCAATGCATGTGCAGTCACGTGATCAGTGCATGATCAGTCAAGTGATCAGTTCATGCACAGTCACGTGATCACTGTATGCTCAGCCACGTGATCAGTGCATGATCATCCACGTTATTAGTGCATGAACAGTCACATTATCAGTGTATGATAGGCTTCGTGATCAGTGCATATATAGTTATGTGATTAATGTATGATAAGCCACGTAATAAGTGCATGATAGCCACGTGATCAGTGCCTGATCAGTCACGTGATCAGTGCATATGCAGTCACGTGATCAGTGTATGATCATCCACGTGATCAGAGTATGATCAGCCACGTGATCAGTGCATGATCAGCCACGTGATCAGTGTATGATCAGCCACGTATCAGTGCATGATCCACAAAGTGATTAGTGCATGATCAGCCACGTGATCAGTGCATGATCAGCCACGTGATCAGTGGTTTGATCAGCCACGTGTTCAGTGCATGATAGACACGTGATGAGTGCATGATAGCCACGTGATCATTGTCTACAATTACGTGAACACTGCATGTGCAGTCCCGTGATCAGTGCATAATAGCCACGTGATCAGTGAATGATCAGTCACGTGATCAGTGCCTGATCAGTAACGTCATCAGTGTATTATCATCCACATGATCAGTGCATGCGCAGTCACGTGATCAGTGCATTATAAGCCACGTGATCAGTTCTTGATTAGTCACATGATCAGCACCATTCAGACACGAGATCACTGCATGCTAAGTCACGTGATCAGTTCATGTTCCGCCATGTGATTAGTGCATGATCAGCCACGTGATAAATGCGTGATCATCACGTGATTACTGCATGCACAATCAAGTGATCAGTGCATGATAGTCACGTGATCTATGCATGATCAGTCACGTGATCAGTGTATGATCAGCCAAGTGATCAGTGCATGATAGCCACGTGACCAGCACATGATTAATCAGTGCATGATCAGTCAAGTGATCAGTGCATGATCAGTCATGTGTATCAGTGCATGATCAGCCATTTTTTTAGTGCATAGCAGTCAAGTGATCAGCGTATTATCATCCACGTGACCAGTGCAATGCGCAGCAAGTGATCAGTGCATGCAGTCTCGTGATCAGTGTATTTTCAGCTTCGTGTTCAGAGTACGCATCAGCACGTGATCAGTGCCTGATCAGCCATGTGATCAGTGTATCATCAGCCATATGATCAGTGCATGATCAGTCAAGTGATCAGTGCATATCAGCCACGTGATCAGTGCAAGATCAGCCACGTGATCAGTGCATGATTCAGGCACGTGAAGAATGCATGATAATCACGAGATCAGTGTATTATAGCCAGCTTAACAGTGCAAGATCAGTCACGTGGTCAGTGTATGATCAGCCACGTGGATTAGGCAGATAGCCAAGTGATTAGTGCATGATCAGTCCTATCCGACCAGTGCAGGATCAGCCACGGGATCCGGGCATGATTGACATGTGATCATCATGAAGCTACGTGATCAGTGCATGATCAGCCACGTGATGATTGCATGATCCGCCACGTGATCAGTGCATGCACACTCACGGATCAGTGATGATCAACTCGTGATCAGTGCATGATCAGCTACGTGATCAGTGCATGCTCAGTCACATGATCAGTGTATGATCAACTTCGTGATCAGTGCATGATCAGTCACGTGATCAGTGCGTGATCAGTGAAGTGATCAGTGTATGATCATCCATATTTCCAGTGTGTGGACAGTCACGTGATCAGTGCATTACAGCCACGTGATCAGTTCTTGATTAGTCACATGATAAGCACAATTCAGACACGAGATAACTGCATGCTAATTTACGCAATCAGTGCATGATCAGGCACGTGATCAGTGCATGATCAGTCACGTGATCAGTGTATGTTCAGCCATGTGATCAGTGCATGATAGCCACGTGACTAGTGCATGATCAGTCACGTGATCAGTGCATGATCCACAACGTGATTAGTGCATAATCAGTCATGTAATCTCTGTATGATCAGCCACGTGATAAGTGCAAGATCAGCCACGTGATCAGTGCATTATCTGTCACGTGTCCTGTCTATGATATCTAAGTGATCAGTTCTTGCACAGTCATGTGATCAGTGCATGATAGCTAAGTGATCAGTGCCTGATCAACCACGTGATCAGAGCAAGATCGCCACGTGATCAGTGCATGATTATTTAGGTGATCAATGTAT
>NW_020192158.1:0-33023 GCF_002263795.3 Bos taurus | reverse complement strand
CTCCTTGACAATTGCCACCTGTGCTGCATAATTCCTGCCTGCTCATCTACTTGATTATTGCCAGCTGAGCAGCATGATTTCTCAAAGCTGAGTTCCATGATTATAGCCTGCTGACTGATTCCTGCCTACTCAGCTCTTTGTTTCTTTGTCTCCAGATGCACATGATCAGCAATGATGAGTCACATGATGAATGCATGATAAGCCAGGTGATCAGTGCATGATCAATTACGTGATCAGTGCATGATCAGTCATGTGACAGTACATGGTGGCTGCGTGAATAACTGGCATGATAGCCACGTGAGCAGTGCATGATAGCCACGTGTCAGTGCATGATCAGTCACGTGATCAGTGCATGATCAGTCACGGTGTTCAGTGCATGATCAGCCACGTGATCAGTGCATGATCAATTACGTGATGTCATGATCAGTGCATGATCACTCACGGGACCATTACATGGTAGCTAGGTGATCATTGCATGATCAGCCACGTGATCAGTGCATGATCAATTACGTGATCAGTGCATGATCAGTTACTGTGAACAGTGTATTGATTAGCCACCGTGAACAGTGCATGCCTCAGTCACTGTTGTGATCAGGCCTGCTGAGACTTGCGTGATTACATGTCTGCTCCATGCTGGCTTGACCAATTGCAGCTGAAGCTGCCCGATTCCTGCCTGTCATCTGCTTGACAATTGCCAGCTGTGCTGCGTAATTCCTGCCTGTCAGCTGCTTGATTATTGCCAGCTGAGCAGCATGATTCCTCACAGCTGAGTTCCATGATTATTGCTGCTGACTGTATGATTCGTGCTACTCAGCTCTTTGTTTATTGCCTCCAGAGGCACATGATCAGTGTATGATAGCAAACATGCTCAGCGCTCGATCAGTCACATGATCAGCGCCATTAAGTCACGTGATCACTACATGATAGTCATGTCATCAGTCCATGCTCAGTCACGGTATCAGTGCATGATCAGCCACTTGATCAGTGCATGATCTGTCACATGATTAGTGTATGATCATCCACGTGATCAGTGCATGGGCAGTCATGTGATCAGTGCATGATATAGAACGTATCAGTGCATAATAAGTCTCGTGATCAGTGGCATGATAGCCACGTGATCAGTGCATGATCATCACCTGATGGTTGTATGATCATTCCACGTGACCCTTGTAGTCGGTCGCGTACAGCTGATCATCTGCCCTTCATCAGCCACGAGTGAGTAGTGCCACGATGACGCCCATGGGAGTCAATGCATGATCAGTCACGTGATCCAGGCCATGAGGTATCACGCATGTGATCCAGTGCATCGTCAGTCAGTGAAACAGTACTGGTAGCTGCCGCAGTGATCATCACATGATCAGCCACGTGAGCAGTGCATGATAGCCACGTGATCAGTGCATGATCAGACACGAGATCAGTGTATGATCAGTCATGTGATCAGTGTATGATCAGCCACGTGATCAGTGCATGACCAGGCACGTGATCAGTGTATGTCCAGCCAAGTGATCAGTGGCATGATAGCCACGTGATCAGTGCATGATCAGTCATGTGATCAGTGCATGATCAGTTATATGATCGTGTAGGATCAGCCACGTGATCAGTGCATGATCACACATGATCAGTGCATGATCAATTACGTGATCAGTGCATGATCATTCACGTGACCAAGTACATGGTAGCTACGTGATCATTGCATGAACAGCCGCGTGAGCAGTGCAAGATCAGCCACGTGATCAGTGCATGATCAGCCAGTATCAGTTCATGATAGCTATGTGATCAGATCATGATTTGTCACGTGATCTGTGCATGACCAGGCAGGTGATCAGTGTATGATCAGCCACGTGATCAGTGCATGATCCGTCACCTGATGGGTGTATGATCAGTCACCTGGCCTGTACATGGTAGCTACATGATCATTGCATGATCAGGCCACGTGAGTAGTGCATGATAGCCACGTGATCAGTGCATGATCAGTCCATGTAATCTGTGCATGACCAGGCACGTGCATCAGTGTATGACCAGCCAAGTGATCAGTGCATGATAGCCACGTGATCAGTGCATGATCAGTCACGTGATCAGTGCATGATCAGTCACGTGATCAGTGGATGATCAGCCACGTGATCAGTGCATGATCAGCCCACATGATCACTGCATGATGAATTACGTGATCAGTGCATGATCAGTCA
Source organism: Bos taurus (assembly GCF_002263795.3). Lineage (NCBI taxonomy): Eukaryota > Metazoa > Chordata > Mammalia > Artiodactyla > Bovidae > Bos > Bos taurus. The sequence goes on along the minus strand of NW_020192158.1, from coordinate 30,837 downwards.
CTTGACCCAGTATATGGTAGCTAGGTGATCATTGCATGATCAGCCACATGAGCCGTGCATGATAGCCACGAGATCAGTGCATGATCAGTCACGTGATCAGTGCATGATCACTCACGTGAACAGTGCATGATTAGTCAACTCATCAGTGCATGATCAATTACGTGACCAGTGCATGATCACTCACGGTGACCAGGACATGGTAGCTACGTGATCATTGCATGAACAGCCACGTGAGCAGTGCATGATAGCACGTGATCAGTGCATGATCTGTCACATGATCAGTGTATGATCATCCGGGTGAACAGTGCATGCTCAGTCACGTGATCAGGGCCTGCTGAGCTGCGTGAATACTGTCTGCTCATCTGCTTGACAATTGCCAACTGAGCTGTACGATTCCTGCCTGTCATCTCCTTGACAATTGCCACCTGTGCTGCATAATTCCTGCCTGCTCATCTACTTGATTATTGCCAGCTGAGCAGCATGATTTCTCAAAGCTGAGTTCCATGATTATAGCCTGCTGACTGATTCCTGCCTACTCAGCTCTTTGTTCATTGTCTCCAGATGCACATGATCAGCACATGATCAGTCACATGATCAATGCATGATAAGCCAGGTGATCAGTGCATGATCAATTACGTGATCAGTGCATGATCAGTCATGTGACCAGTACATGGTGGCTGCGTGATCACTGCATGATCAGCCACGTGAGCAGTGCATGATCAGTCACGTGTTCAGTGCATGATCAGCCACGTGATCAGTGCATGTTCAATTACGTGGTCAGTGCATGATCACTCACGGGACCATTACATGGTAGCTAGGTGATCATTGCATGATCAGCCACGTGATCAGTGCATGATCAATTACGTGATCAGTGCATGATCAGTTACGTGAGCAGTGTATGATCAGCCACGTGATCAGTGCATGATATCCAAGTGATCAGTGCATGATCAATCACGAGATCAGTGCATGATCACTCACGGGACCATTACATGGTAGCTAGGTGATCATTGCATGATCAGCCACGTGATCAGTGCATGATCAATTACGTGATCAGTGCATGATCAGTTACGTGAACAGTGTATGATTAGCCACGTGAACAGTGCATGCTCAGTCACGTGATCAGGGCCTGCTGAGCTGCGTGATTACTGTCTGCTCATCTGCTTGACAATTGCCAGCTGAGCTGCCCGATTCCTGCCTGTCATCTGCTTGACAATTGCCAGCTGTGCTGCGTAATTCCTGCCTGCTCAGCTGCTTGATTATTGCCAGCTGAGCAGCATGATTCCTCACAGCTGAGTTCCATGATTATTGCCTGCTGACTGTATGATTCGTGCCTACTCAGCTCTTTGTTTATTGCCTCCAGAGGCACATGATCAGTGTATGATAGCAAACATGCTCAGCGCTCGATCAGTCACATGATCAGCGCCATTAAGTCACGTGATCACTACATGATAGTCATGTCATCAGTCCATGCTCAGTCACGGTATCAGTGCATGATCAGCCACTTGATCAGTGCATGATCTGTCACATGATTAGTGTATGATCATCCACGTGATCAGTGCATGGGCAGTCATGTGATCAGTGCATGATATAGACGTTATCAGTGCATAATAAGTCTCGTGATCAGTGCATGATAGCCACGTGATCAGTGCATGATCAGTCACCTGATGGGTGTATGATCATTCACGTGACCTGTACATGGTCGCTACATGATCATTGCATCATCAGCCACGTGAGTAGTGCACGATAGCCACGTGATCAATGCATGATCAGTCACGTGATCAGTGCATGATCAGTCATGTGACCAGTACATGGTAGCTGCGTGATCATCTCATGATCAGCCACGTGAGCAGTGCATGATAGCCACGTGATCAGTGCATGATCAGACACAAGATCAGTGTATGATCAGTCATGTGATCAGTGTATGATCAGCCACGTGATCAGTGCATGACCAGGCACGTGATCAGTGTATGTCCAGCCAAGTGATCAGTGCATGATAGCCACGTGATCAGTGCATGATCAGTCATGTGATCAGTGCATGATCAGTTACGTGATCAGTGTATGATCAGCCACCTGATCAGTGCATGATCAGCCACATGATCAGTGCATGATCAATTACGTGATCAGTGCATGATCATTCACGTGACCAGTACATGGTAGCTACGTGATCATTGCATGAACAGCCGCGTGAGCAGTGCATGATCAGCCACGTGATCAGTGCATGATCAGCCAGGTGATCAGTTCATGATAGCTATGTGATCAGTTCATGATTTGTCACGTGATCTGTGCATGAACAGGCAGGTGATCAGTGTATGATCAGCCACGTGATCAGTGCATGATCCGTCACCTGATGGGTGTATGATCAGTCACCTGACCTGTACATGGTAGCTACATGATCATTGCATGATCAGCCACGTGAGTAGTGCATGATAGCCACGTGATCAGTGCATGATCAGTCACGTGATCAGTGCATGATCAGTCATGTAATCTGTGCATGACCAGGCACGTGATCAGTGTATGACCAGCCAAGTGATCAGTGCATGATAGCCACCTGATCAGTGCATGATCAGCCACTTGATCAGTGCATAATCAGTCACGTGATCAGTGCATGGTCATTCACGTGATCAGTGCATGATCATCCAAGTGATCAGTGCATGTGAAGTCATGTAGTCAATGCATGATAGCGCCGTAATCAGTGCTCGATCAGTCCCGTGATGAGTGTATGATCAGCCAAGTGATCAGTGCAAGATAGCTACGTGATCAGTGCATGATCAGTCACATGATCAGTGCATGATCAGCCACGTCATCAGTGCATGATAGCCACGTGAGCAGTGCATACAATTACGTGATCACTGCATGCGCAATCATGTGATCAGTGCATGAGAGCCACGTGATCAGTGCATGATCATTCACGTGATAGGTGTGTGATCAGCGACGTGAACAGTGCATGCTCAGAAACGTGATCAGGGCCTGCTGAGCTGCGTGATTACTGTCTGCTCATCTGCTTGACAATTGCCAGCTGAGCTGTAGGATTCCTGCCTGTCATCTCCTTGACAATTGCCACCTGTGCTGCATAATTCCTGCCTGCTCATCTACTTGATTATTGCCAGCTGAGCAGCATGATTTCTCAAAGCTGAGTTCCATGATTATAGCCTGCTGACTGATTCCTGCCTACTCAGCTCTTTGTTCATTGTCTCCAGATGCACATGATCAGCACATGATGAGTCACATGATGAATGCATGATAAGCCAGGTGATCAGTGCATGATCAATTACGTGATCAGTGCATGATCAGTCATGTGACCAGTACATGGTGGCTGCGTGATCACTGCATGATCAGCCACGTGAGCAGTGCATGATAGCCACGTGTTCAGTGCATGATCAGTCACGTGATCAGTGCATGATCAGTCACGTGTTCAGTGCATGATCAGCCACGTGATCAGTGCATGATCAATTACGTGGTCAGTGCATGATCACTCACGGGACCATTACATGGTAGCTAGGTGATCATTGCATGATCAGCCACGTGATCAGTGCATGATCAATTACGTGATCAGTGCATGATCAGTTACGTGAACAGTGTATGATCAGCCACGTGAACAGCGCATGCTCAGTCACGTGATCAGGGCCTGCTGAGCTGCGTGATTACTGTCTGCTCATCTGCTTGACAATTGCCAGCTGAGCTGCACGATTCCTGCCTGTCATCTGCTTGACAATTGCCAGCTGTGCTGCGTAATTCCTGCCTGCTCAGCTGCTTGATTATTGCCAGCTGAGCAGCATGATTCCTCACAGCTGAGTTCCATGATTATTGCCTGCTGACTGTATGATTCGTGCCTACTCAGCTCTTTGTTTATTGCCTCCAGAGGCACATGATCAGTGTATGATAGCAAACATGCTCAGCGCACGATCAATCACATGATCAGCGCCATTAAGTCACGTGATCACTACATGATAGTCATGTGATCAGTCCATGCTCAGTCACGGTATCAGTGCATGATCTGTCACATGATTAGTGTATGATCATCCACGTGATCAGTGCATGGGCAGTCATGTGATCAGTGCATGATATAGACATGATCAGTGCATAATAAGTCTCGTGATCAGTGCATGATAGCCACGTGATCAGTGCATGATCAGTCACCTGATAGGTGTATGATCATTCACGTGACCTGTACATGGTCGCTACATGATCATTGCATCATCAGCCACGTGAGTAGTGCACGATAGCCACGTGATCAATGCATGATCAGTCACGTGATCAGTGCATGATCAGTCATGTGACCAGTACATGGTAGCTGGGTGATCATCACATGATCAGCCACGTGAGCAGTGCATGATAGCCACGTGATCAGTGCATGATCAGACACGAGATCAGTGTATGATCAGTCATGTGATCAGTGTATGATCAGCCACGTGATCAGTGCATGACCAGGCACGTGATCAGTGTATGTCCAGCCAAGTGATCAGTGCATGATAGCCACGTGATCAGTGCATGATCAGTCATGTGATCAGTGCATGATCAGTTATATGATCAGTGTAGGATCAGCCACGTGATCAGTGCATGATCAGCCACATGATCAGTGCATGATCAATTACGTGATCAGTGCATGATCATTCACGTGACCAGTACATGGTAGCTACGTGATCATTGCATGAACAGCCGCGTGAGCAGTGCAAGATCAGCCACGTGATCAGTGCATGATCAGCCAGGTAATCAGTTCATGATAGCTATGTGATCAGATCATGATTTGTCACGTGATCTGTGCATGACCAGGCAGGTGATCAGTGTATGATCAGCCACGTGATCAGTGCATGATCCGTCACCTGATGGGTGTATGATCAGTCACCTGGCCTGTACATGGTAGCTACATGATCATTGCATGATCAGCCACGTGAGTAGTGCATGATAGCCACGTGATCAGTGCATGATCAGTCATGTAATCTGTGCATGACCAGGCACGTGATCAGTGTATGACCAGCCAAGTGATCAGTGCATGATAGCCACGTGATCAGTGCATGATCAGTCACGTGATCAGTGCATGATCAGTCACGTGATCAGTGGATGATCAGCCACGTGATCAGTGCATGATCAGCCACATGATCACTGCATGATGAATTACGTGATCAGTGCATGATCAGTCACTTGACCAGTATATGGTAGCTAGGTGATCATTGCATGATCAGCCACATGAGCCGTGCATGATAGCCACGAGATCAGTGCATGATCAGTCACGTGATCAGTGCATGATCACTCACGTGAACAGTGCATGATTAGTCAACTCATCAGTGCATGATCAATTACGTGACCAGTGCATGATCACTCACGTGACCAGGACATGGTAGCTACGTGATCATTGCATGAACAGCCACGTGAGCAGTGCATGATAGCCACGTGATCAGTGCATGATCTGTCACATGATCAGTGTATGATCATCCGGGTGAACAGTGCATGCTCAGTCACGTGATAAGGGCCTGCTGAGCTGCGTGAATACTGTCTGCTCATCTGCTTGACAATTGCCAACTGAGCTGTACGATTCCTGCCTGTCATCTCCTTGACAATTGCCACCTGTGCTGCATAATTCCTGCCTGCTCATCTACTTGATTATTGCCAGCTGAGCAGCATGATTTCTCAAAGCTGAGTTCCATGATTATAGCCTGCTGACTGATTCCTGCCTACTCAGCTCTTTGTTCATTGCCTGCAGATGCACACGATCAGTGTGTGACACCAAACATGATCAGCACATGATCAGTCACATGATCAATGCATGATAAGCCAGGTGATCAGTGCATGATCAATTACGTGATCAGTGCATGATCAGTCATGTGACCAGTACATGGTAGCTGCGTGATCATTGCATGATCAGCCACGTGAGCATTGCATGATAGCCACGTGATCAGTGCATGATGAATCACGTGATCAGTGCATGGTCAGTCACGTGTTCAGGGCATGTTCAGCCACGTGATCAGTGCATGATCAATTACGTGATCAGTGCATGGTCACTCACGGGAGCAGTACATGGTAGCTACATGATCATTGCATGATCAGCCACGTGATCAGTTCATGATCAATTACGTGATCAGTGCATGATCAGTTACGTGAGCAGTGTATGATCAGCCATGTGATCAGTGCATGGTCAGACATGTGAACAGTGTATGATCAGCCACGTAATCAGTGCATGATATCCAAGTGATCAGTGCATGATCACTCACGTGATAAGTGTATGATCAGCCACGTGATCAGTGCATGATCCGTCACCTGATGGGTGTATGATCAGTCACCTGACCTGTACATGGTAGCTACATGATCATTGCATGATCAGCCACGTGAGTAGTGCATGATCAGTCACGTGTTCAGTGCATGATCAGTCATGTAATCTGTGCATGACCAGGCACGTGATCAGTGTATGACCAGCCAAGTGATCAGTGCATGATAGCCACCTGATCAGTGCATGATCAGCCACTTGATCAGTGCATAATCAGTCACGTGATCAGTGCATGGTCATTCACGTGATCAGTTCATGATCATCCAAGTGATCAGTGCATGTGAAGTCATGGAGTCAATGCATGATAGCGCCGTAATCAGTGCTCGATCAGTCCCGTGATGAGTGTATGATCAGCCAAGTGATCAGTGCAAGATAGCTACGTGATCAGTGCATGATCAGTCACATGATCAGTGCATGATCAGCCACGTCATCAGTGCATGATAGCCACGTGAGCAGTGCATACAATTACGTGATCACTGCATGCGCAATCATGTGATCAGTGCATGAGAGCCACGTGATCAGTGCATGATCATTCACGTGATAGGTGTGTGATCAGCGACGTGAACAGTGCATGCTCAGAAACGTGATCAGGGCCTGCTGAGCTGCGTGATTACTGTCTGCTCATCTGCTTGACAATTGCCAGCTGAGCTGTAGGATTCCTGCCTGTCATCTCCTTGACAATTGCCACCTGTGCTGCATAATTCCTGCCTGCTCATCTACTTGATTATTGCCAGCTGAGCAGCATGATTTCTCAAAGCTGAGTTCCATGATTATAGCCTGCTGACTGATTCCTGCCTACTCAGCTCTTTGTTCATTGTCTCCAGATGCACATGATCAGCACATGATGAGTCACATGATGAATGCATGATAAGCCAGGTGATCAGTGCATGATCAATTACGTGATCAGTGCATGATCAGTCATGTGACCAGTACATGGTGGCTGCGTGATCACTGCATGATCAGCCACGTGAGCAGTGCATGATCAGTCACGTGTTCAGTGCATGATCAGCCACGTGATCAGTGCATGTTCAATTACGTGGTCAGTGCATGATCACTCACGGGACCATTACATGGTAGCTAGGTGATCATTGCATGATCAGCCACGTGATCAGTGCATGATCAATTACGTGATCAGTGCATGATCAGTTACGTGAGCAGTGTATGATCAGCCACGTGATCAGTGCATGATATCCAAGTGATCAGTGCATGATCAATCACGAGATCAGTGCATGATCACTCACGGGACCATTACATGGTAGCTAGGTGATCATTGCATGATCAGCCACGTGATCAGTGCATGATCAATTACGTGATCAGTGCATGATCAGTTACGTGAACAGTGTATGATTAGCCACGTGAACAGTGCATGCTCAGTCACGTGATCAGGGCCTGCTGAGCTGCGTGATTACTGTCTGCTCATCTGCTTGACAATTGCCAGCTGAGCTGCCCGATTCCTGCCTGTCATCTGCTTGACAATTGCCAGCTGTGCTGCGTAATTCCTGCCTGCTCAGCTGCTTGATTATTGCCAGCTGAGCAGCATGATTCCTCACAGCTGAGTTCCATGATTATTGCCTGCTGACTGTATGATTCGTGCCTACTCAGCTCTTTGTTTATTGCCTCCAGAGGCACATGATCAGTGTATGATAGCAAACATGCTCAGCGCTCGATCAGTCACATGATCAGCGCCATTAAGTCACGTGATCACTACATGATAGTCATGTCATCAGTCCATGCTCAGTCACGGTATCAGTGCATGATCAGCCACTTGATCAGTGCATGATCTGTCACATGATTAGTGTATGATCATCCACGTGATCAGTGCATGGGCAGTCATGTGATCAGTGCATGATATAGACGTTATCAGTGCATAATAAGTCTCGTGATCAGTGCATGATAGCCACGTGATCAGTGCATGATCAGTCACCTGATGGGTGTATGATCATTCACGTGACCTGTACATGGTCGCTACATGATCATTGCATCATCAGCCACGTGAGTAGTGCACGATAGCCACGTGATCAATGCATGATCAGTCACGTGATCAGTGCATGATCAGTCATGTGACCAGTACATGGTAGCTGCGTGATCATCTCATGATCAGCCACGTGAGCAGTGCATGATAGCCACGTGATCAGTGCATGATCAGACACAAGATCAGTGTATGATCAGTCATGTGATCAGTGTATGATCAGCCACGTGATCAGTGCATGACCAGGCACGTGATCAGTGTATGTCCAGCCAAGTGATCAGTGCATGATAGCCACGTGATCAGTGCATGATCAGTCATGTGATCAGTGCATGATCAGTTACGTGATCAGTGTATGATCAGCCACCTGATCAGTGCATGATCAGCCACATGATCAGTGCATGATCAATTACGTGATCAGTGCATGATCATTCACGTGACCAGTACATGGTAGCTACGTGATCATTGCATGAACAGCCGCGTGAGCAGTGCATGATCAGCCACGTGATCAGTGCATGATCAGCCAGGTGATCAGTTCATGATAGCTATGTGATCAGTTCATGATTTGTCACGTGATCTGTGCATGAACAGGCAGGTGATCAGTGTATGATCAGCCACGTGATCAGTGCATGATCCGTCACCTGATGGGTGTATGATCAGTCACCTGACCTGTACATGGTAGCTACATGATCATTGCATGATCAGCCACGTGAGTAGTGCATGATAGCCACGTGATCAGTGCATGATCAGTCATGTAATCTGTGCATGACCAGGCACGTGATCAGTGTATGACCAGCCAAGTGATCAGTGCATGATAGCCACCTGATCAGTGCATGATCAGCCACTTGATCAGTGCATAATCAGTCACGTGATCAGTGCATGGTCATTCACGTGATCAGTGCATGATCATCCAAGTGATCAGTGCATGTGAAGTCATGTAGTCAATGCATGATAGCGCCGTAATCAGTGCTCGATCAGTCCCGTGATGAGTGTATGATCAGCCAAGTGATCAGTGCAAGATAGCTACGTGATCAGTGCATGATCAGTCACATGATCAGTGCATGATCAGCCACGTCATCAGTGCATGATAGCCACGTGAGCAGTGCATACAATTACGTGATCACTGCATGCGCAATCATGTGATCAGTGCATGAAGCCACGTGATCAGTGCATGATCATTCACGTGATAGGTGTGTGATCAGCGACGTGAACAGTGCATGCTCAGAAACGTGATCAGGGCCTGCTGAGCTGCGTGATTACTGTCTGCTCATCTGCTTGACAATTGCCAGCTGAGCTGTAGGATTCCTGCCTGTCATCTCCTTGACAATTGCCACCTGTGCTGCATAATTCCTGCCTGCTCATCTACTTGATTATTGCCAGCTGAGCAGCATGATTTCTCAAAGCTGAGTTCCATGATTATAGCCTGCTGACTGATTCCTGCCTACTCAGCTCTTTGTTCATTGTCTCCAGATGCACATGATCAGCACATGATGAGTCACATGATGAATGCATGATAAGCCAGGTGATCAGTGCATGATCAATTACGTGATCAGTGCATGATCAGTCATGTGACCAGTACATGGTGGCTGCGTGATCACTGCATGATCAGCCACGTGAGCAGTGCATGATAGCCACGTGTTCAGTGCATGATCAGTCACGTGATCAGTGCATGATCAGTCACGTGTTCAGTGCATGATCAGCCACGTGATCAGTGCATGATCAATTACGTGGTCAGTGCATGATCACTCACGGGACCATTACATGGTAGCTAGGTGATCATTGCATGATCAGCCACGTGATCAGTGCATGATCAATTACGTGATCAGTGCATGATCAGTTACGTGAACAGTGTATGATCAGCCACGTGAACAGCGCATGCTCAGTCACGTGATCAGGGCCTGCTGAGCTGCGTGATTACTGTCTGCTCATCTGCTTGACAATTGCCAGCTGAGCTGCACGATTCCTGCCTGTCATCTGCTTGACAATTGCCAGCTGTGCTGCGTAATTCCTGCCTGCTCAGCTGCTTGATTATTGCCAGCTGAGCAGCATGATTCCTCACAGCTGAGTTCCATGATTATTGCCTGCTGACTGTATGATTCGTGCCTACTCAGCTCTTTGTTTATTGCCTCCAGAGGCACATGATCAGTGTATGATAGCAAACATGCTCAGCGCACGATCAATCACATGATCAGCGCCATTAAGTCACGTGATCACTACATGATAGTCATGTGATCAGTCCATGCTCAGTCACGGTATCAGTGCATGATCTGTCACATGATTAGTGTATGATCATCCACGTGATCAGTGCATGGGCAGTCATGTGATCAGTGCATGATATAGACATGATCAGTGCATAATAAGTCTCGTGATCAGTGCATGATAGCCACGTGATCAGTGCATGATCAGTCACCTGATAGGTGTATGATCATTCACGTGACCTGTACATGGTCGCTACATGATCATTGCATCATCAGCCACGTGAGTAGTGCACGATAGCCACGTGATCAATGCATGATCAGTCACGTGATCAGTGCATGATCAGTCATGTGACCAGTACATGGTAGCTGGGTGATCATCACATGATCAGCCACGTGAGCAGTGCATGATAGCCACGTGATCAGTGCATGATCAGACACGAGATCAGTGTATGATCAGTCATGTGATCAGTGTATGATCAGCCACGTGATCAGTGCATGACCAGGCACGTGATCAGTGTATGTCCAGCCAAGTGATCAGTGCATGATAGCCACGTGATCAGTGCATGATCAGTCATGTGATCAGTGCATGATCAGTTATATGATCAGTGTAGGATCAGCCACGTGATCAGTGCATGATCAGCCACATGATCAGTGCATGATCAATTACGTGATCAGTGCATGATCATTCACGTGACCAGTACATGGTAGCTACGTGATCATTGCATGAACAGCCGCGTGAGCAGTGCAAGATCAGCCACGTGATCAGTGCATGATCAGCCAGGTAATCAGTTCATGATAGCTATGTGATCAGATCATGATTTGTCACGTGATCTGTGCATGACCAGGCAGGTGATCAGTGTATGATCAGCCACGTGATCAGTGCATGATCCGTCACCTGATGGGTGTATGATCAGTCACCTGGCCTGTACATGGTAGCTACATGATCATTGCATGATCAGCCACGTGAGTAGTGCATGATAGCCACGTGATCAGTGCATGATCAGTCATGTAATCTGTGCATGACCAGGCACGTGATCAGTGTATGACCAGCCAAGTGATCAGTGCATGATAGCCACGTGATCAGTGCATGATCAGTCACGTGATCAGTGCATGATCAGTCACGTGATCAGTGGATGATCAGCCACGTGATCAGTGCATGATCAGCCACATGATCACTGCATGATGAATTACGTGATCAGTGCATGATCAGTCACTTGACCAGTATATGGTAGCTAGGTGATCATTGCATGATCAGCCACATGAGCCGTGCATGATAGCCACGAGATCAGTGCATGATCAGTCACGTGATCAGTGCATGATCACTCACGTGAACAGTGCATGATTAGTCAACTCATCAGTGCATGATCAATTACGTGACCAGTGCATGATCACTCACGTGACCAGGACATGGTAGCTACGTGATCATTGCATGAACAGCCACGTGAGCAGTGCATGATAGCCACGTGATCAGTGCATGATCTGTCACATGATCAGTGTATGATCATCCGGGTGAACAGTGCATGCTCAGTCACGTGATAAGGGCCTGCTGAGCTGCGTGAATACTGTCTGCTCATCTGCTTGACAATTGCCAACTGAGCTGTACGATTCCTGCCTGTCATCTCCTTGACAATTGCCACCTGTGCTGCATAATTCCTGCCTGCTCATCTACTTGATTATTGCCAGCTGAGCAGCATGATTTCTCAAAGCTGAGTTCCATGATTATAGCCTGCTGACTGATTCCTGCCTACTCAGCTCTTTGTTCATTGCCTGCAGATGCACACGATCAGTGTGTGACACCAAACATGATCAGCACATGATCAGTCACATGATCAATGCATGATAAGCCAGGTGATCAGTGCATGATCAATTACGTGATCAGTGCATGATCAGTCATGTGACCAGTACATGGTAGCTGCGTGATCATTGCATGATCAGCCACGTGAGCATTGCATGATAGCCACGTGATCAGTGCATGATGAATCACGTGATCAGTGCATGGTCAGTCACGTGTTCAGGGCATGTTCAGCCACGTGATCAGTGCATGATCAATTACGTGATCAGTGCATGGTCACTCACGGGAGCAGTACATGGTAGCTACATGATCATTGCATGATCAGCCACGTGATCAGTTCATGATCAATTACGTGATCAGTGCATGATCAGTTACGTGAGCAGTGTATGATCAGCCATGTGATCAGTGCATGGTCAGACATGTGAACAGTGTATGATCAGCCACGTAATCAGTGCATGATATCCAAGTGATCAGTGCATGATCACTCACGTGATAAGTGTATGATCAGCCACGTGATCAGTGCATGATCCGTCACCTGATGGGTGTATGATCAGTCACCTGACCTGTACATGGTAGCTACATGATCATTGCATGATCAGCCACGTGAGTAGTGCATGATCAGTCACGTGTTCAGTGCATGATCAGTCATGTAATCTGTGCATGACCAGGCACGTGATCAGTGTATGACCAGCCAAGTGATCAGTGCATGATAGCCACCTGATCAGTGCATGATCAGCCACTTGATCAGTGCATAATCAGTCACGTGATCAGTGCATGGTCATTCACGTGATCAGTTCATGATCATCCAAGTGATCAGTGCATGTGAAGTCATGGAGTCAATGCATGATAGCGCCGTAATCAGTGCTCGATCAGTCCCGTGATGAGTGTATGATCAGCCAAGTGATCAGTGCAAGATAGCTACGTGATCAGTGCATGATCAGTCACATGATCAGTGCATGATCAGCCACGTCATCAGTGCATGATAGCCACGTGAGCAGTGCATACAATTACGTGATCACTGCATGCGCAATCATGTGATCAGTGCATGAGAGCCACGTGATCAGTGCATGATCATTCACGTGATAGGTGTGTGATCAGCGACGTGAACAGTGCATGCTCAGAAACGTGATCAGGGCCTGCTGAGCTGCGTGATTACTGTCTGCTCATCTGCTTGACAATTGCCAGCTGAGCTGTAGGATTCCTGCCTGTCATCTCCTTGACAATTGCCACCTGTGCTGCATAATTCCTGCCTGCTCATCTACTTGATTATTGCCAGCTGAGCAGCATGATTTCTCAAAGCTGAGTTCCATGATTATAGCCTGCTGACTGATTCCTGCCTACTCAGCTCTTTGTTCATTGTCTCCAGATGCACATGATCAGCACATGATGAGTCACATGATGAATGCATGATAAGCCAGGTGATCAGTGCATGATCAATTACGTGATCAGTGCATGATCAGTCATGTGACCAGTACATGGTGGCTGCGTGATCACTGCATGATCAGCCACGTGAGCAGTGCATGATCAGTCACGTGTTCAGTGCATGATCAGCCACGTGATCAGTGCATGTTCAATTACGTGGTCAGTGCATGATCACTCACGGGACCATTACATGGTAGCTAGGTGATCATTGCATGATCAGCCACGTGATCAGTGCATGATCAATTACGTGATCAGTGCATGATCAGTTACGTGAGCAGTGTATGATCAGCCACGTGATCAGTGCATGATATCCAAGTGATCAGTGCATGATCAATCACGAGATCAGTGCATGATCACTCACGGGACCATTACATGGTAGCTAGGTGATCATTGCATGATCAGCCACGTGATCAGTGCATGATCAATTACGTGATCAGTGCATGATCAGTTACGTGAACAGTGTATGATTAGCCACGTGAACAGTGCATGCTCAGTCACGTGATCAGGGCCTGCTGAGCTGCGTGATTACTGTCTGCTCATCTGCTTGACAATTGCCAGCTGAGCTGCCCGATTCCTGCCTGTCATCTGCTTGACAATTGCCAGCTGTGCTGCGTAATTCCTGCCTGCTCAGCTGCTTGATTATTGCCAGCTGAGCAGCATGATTCCTCACAGCTGAGTTCCATGATTATTGCCTGCTGACTGTATGATTCGTGCCTACTCAGCTCTTTGTTTATTGCCTCCAGAGGCACATGATCAGTGTATGATAGCAAACATGCTCAGCGCTCGATCAGTCACATGATCAGCGCCATTAAGTCACGTGATCACTACATGATAGTCATGTCATCAGTCCATGCTCAGTCACGGTATCAGTGCATGATCAGCCACTTGATCAGTGCATGATCTGTCACATGATTAGTGTATGATCATCCACGTGATCAGTGCATGGGCAGTCATGTGATCAGTGCATGATATAGACGTTATCAGTGCATAATAAGTCTCGTGATCAGTGCATGATAGCCACGTGATCAGTGCATGATCAGTCACCTGATGGGTGTATGATCATTCACGTGACCTGTACATGGTCGCTACATGATCATTGCATCATCAGCCACGTGAGTAGTGCACGATAGCCACGTGATCAATGCATGATCAGTCACGTGATCAGTGCATGATCAGTCATGTGACCAGTACATGGTAGCTGCGTGATCATCTCATGATCAGCCACGTGAGCAGTGCATGATAGCCACGTGATCAGTGCATGATCAGACACAAGATCAGTGTATGATCAGTCATGTGATCAGTGTATGATCAGCCACGTGATCAGTGCATGACCAGGCACGTGATCAGTGTATGTCCAGCCAAGTGATCAGTGCATGATAGCCACGTGATCAGTGCATGATCAGTCATGTGATCAGTGCATGATCAGTTACGTGATCAGTGTATGATCAGCCACCTGATCAGTGCATGATCAGCCACATGATCAGTGCATGATCAATTACGTGATCAGTGCATGATCATTCACGTGACCAGTACATGGTAGCTACGTGATCATTGCATGAACAGCCGCGTGAGCAGTGCATGATCAGCCACGTGATCAGTGCATGATCAGCCAGGTGATCAGTTCATGATAGCTATGTGATCAGTTCATGATTTGTCACGTGATCTGTGCATGAACAGGCAGGTGATCAGTGTATGATCAGCCACGTGATCAGTGCATGATCCGTCACCTGATGGGTGTATGATCAGTCACCTGACCTGTACATGGTAGCTACATGATCATTGCATGATCAGCCACGTGAGTAGTGCATGATAGCCACGTGATCAGTGCATGATCAGTCACGTGTTCAGTGCATGATCAGTCATGTAATCTGTGCATGACCAGGCACGTGATCAGTGTATGACCAGCCAAGTGATCAGTGCATGATAGCCACCTGATCAGTGCATGATCAGCCACTTGATCAGTGCATAATCAGTCACGTGATCAGTGCATGGTCATTCACGTGATCAGTGCATGATCATCCAAGTGATCAGTGCATGTGAAGTCATGTAGTCAATGCATGATAGCGCCGTAATCAGTGCTCGATCAGTCCCGTGATGAGTGTATGATCAGCCAAGTGATCAGTGCAAGATAGCTACGTGATCAGTGCATGATCAGTCACATGATCAGTGCATGATCAGCCACGTCATCAGTGCATGATAGCCACGTGAGCAGTGCATACAATTACGTGATCACTGCATGCGCAATCATGTGATCAGTGCATGAGAGCCACGTGATCAGTGCATGATCATTCACGTGATAGGTGTGTGATCAGCGACGTGAACAGTGCATGCTCAGAAACGTGATCAGGGCCTGCTGAGCTGCGTGATTACTGTCTGCTCATCTGCTTGACAATTGCCAGCTGAGCTGTAGGATTCCTGCCTGTCATCTCCTTGACAATTGCCACCTGTGCTGCATAATTCCTGCCTGCTCATCTACTTGATTATTGCCAGCTGAGCAGCATGATTTCTCAAAGCTGAGTTCCATGATTATAGCCTGCTGACTGATTCCTGCCTACTCAGCTCTTTGTTCATTGTCTCCAGATGCACATGATCAGCACATGATGAGTCACATGATGAATGCATGATAAGCCAGGTGATCAGTGCATGATCAATTACGTGATCAGTGCATGATCAGTCATGTGACCAGTACATGGTGGCTGCGTGATCACTGCATGATCAGCCACGTGAGCAGTGCATGATAGCCACGTGTTCAGTGCATGATCAGTCACGTGATCAGTGCATGATCAGTCACGTGTTCAGTGCATGATCAGCCACGTGATCAGTGCATGATCAATTACGTGGTCAGTGCATGATCACTCACGGGACCATTACATGGTAGCTAGGTGATCATTGCATGATCAGCCACGTGATCAGTGCATGATCAATTACGTGATCAGTGCATGATCAGTTACGTGAACAGTGTATGATCAGCCACGTGAACAGCGCATGCTCAGTCACGTGATCAGGGCCTGCTGAGCTGCGTGATTACTGTCTGCTCATCTGCTTGACAATTGCCAGCTGAGCTGCACGATTCCTGCCTGTCATCTGCTTGACAATTGCCAGCTGTGCTGCGTAATTCCTGCCTGCTCAGCTGCTTGATTATTGCCAGCTGAGCAGCATGATTCCTCACAGCTGAGTTCCATGATTATTGCCTGCTGACTGTATGATTCGTGCCTACTCAGCTCTTTGTTTATTGCCTCCAGAGGCACATGATCAGTGTATGATAGCAAACATGCTCAGCGCACGATCAATCACATGATCAGCGCCATTAAGTCACGTGATCACTACATGATAGTCATGTGATCAGTCCATGCTCAGTCACGGTATCAGTGCATGATCTGTCACATGATTAGTGTATGATCATCCACGTGATCAGTGCATGGGCAGTCATGTGATCAGTGCATGATATAGACATGATCAGTGCATAATAAGTCTCGTGATCAGTGCATGATAGCCACGTGATCAGTGCATGATCAGTCACCTGATAGGTGTATGATCATTCACGTGACCTGTACATGGTCGCTACATGATCATTGCATCATCAGCCACGTGAGTAGTGCACGATAGCCACGTGATCAATGCATGATCAGTCACGTGATCAGTGCATGATCAGTCATGTGACCAGTACATGGTAGCTGGGTGATCATCACATGATCAGCCACGTGAGCAGTGCATGATAGCCACGTGATCAGTGCATGATCAGACACGAGATCAGTGTATGATCAGTCATGTGATCAGTGTATGATCAGCCACGTGATCAGTGCATGACCAGGCACGTGATCAGTGTATGTCCAGCCAAGTGATCAGTGCATGATAGCCACGTGATCAGTGCATGATCAGTCATGTGATCAGTGCATGATCAGTTATATGATCAGTGTAGGATCAGCCACGTGATCAGTGCATGATCAGCCACATGATCAGTGCATGATCAATTACGTGATCAGTGCATGATCATTCACGTGACCAGTACATGGTAGCTACGTGATCATTGCATGAACAGCCGCGTGAGCAGTGCAAGATCAGCCACGTGATCAGTGCATGATCAGCCAGGTAATCAGTTCATGATAGCTATGTGATCAGATCATGATTTGTCACGTGATCTGTGCATGACCAGGCAGGTGATCAGTGTATGATCAGCCACGTGATCAGTGCATGATCCGTCACCTGATGGGTGTATGATCAGTCACCTGGCCTGTACATGGTAGCTACATGATCATTGCATGATCAGCCACGTGAGTAGTGCATGATAGCCACGTGATCAGTGCATGATCAGTCATGTAATCTGTGCATGACCAGGCACGTGATCAGTGTATGACCAGCCAAGTGATCAGTGCATGATAGCCACGTGATCAGTGCATGATCAGTCACGTGATCAGTGCATGATCAGTCACGTGATCAGTGGATGATCAGCCACGTGATCAGTGCATGATCAGCCACATGATCACTGCATGATGAATTACGTGATCAGTGCATGATCAGTCACTTGACCAGTATATGGTAGCTAGGTGATCATTGCATGATCAGCCACATGAGCCGTGCATGATAGCCACGAGATCAGTGCATGATCAGTCACGTGATCAGTGCATGATCACTCACGTGAACAGTGCATGATTAGTCAACTCATCAGTGCATGATCAATTACGTGACCAGTGCATGATCACTCACGTGACCAGGACATGGTAGCTACGTGATCATTGCATGAACAGCCACGTGAGCAGTGCATGATAGCCACGTGATCAGTGCATGATCTGTCACATGATCAGTGTATGATCATCCGGGTGAACAGTGCATGCTCAGTCACGTGATAAGGGCCTGCTGAGCTGCGTGAATACTGTCTGCTCATCTGCTTGACAATTGCCAACTGAGCTGTACGATTCCTGCCTGTCATCTCCTTGACAATTGCCACCTGTGCTGCATAATTCCTGCCTGCTCATCTACTTGATTATTGCCAGCTGAGCAGCATGATTTCTCAAAGCTGAGTTCCATGATTATAGCCTGCTGACTGATTCCTGCCTACTCAGCTCTTTGTTCATTGCCTGCAGATGCACACGATCAGTGTGTGACACCAAACATGATCAGCACATGATCAGTCACATGATCAATGCATGATAAGCCAGGTGATCAGTGCATGATCAATTACGTGATCAGTGCATGATCAGTCATGTGACCAGTACATGGTAGCTGCGTGATCATTGCATGATCAGCCACGTGAGCATTGCATGATAGCCACGTGATCAGTGCATGATGAATCACGTGATCAGTGCATGGTCAGTCACGTGTTCAGGGCATGTTCAGCCACGTGATCAGTGCATGATCAATTTACGTGATCAGTGCATGGTCACTCACGGGAGCAGTACATGGTAGCTACATGATCATTGCATGATCAGCCACGTGATCAGTTCATGATCAATTACGTGATCAGTGCATGATCAGTTACGTGAGCAGTGTATGATCAGCCATGTGATCAGTGCATGGTCAGACATGTGAACAGTGTATGATCAGCCACGTAATCAGTGCATGATATCCAAGTGATCAGTGCATGATCACTCACGTGATAAGTGTATGATCAGCCACGTGATCAGTGCATGATCCGTCACCTGATGGGTGTATGATCAGTCACCTGACCTGTACATGGTAGCTACATGATCATTGCATGATCAGCCACGTGAGTAGTGCATGATCAGTCACGTGTTCAGTGCATGATCAGTCATGTAATCTGTGCATGACCAGGCACGTGATCAGTGTATGACCAGCCAAGTGATCAGTGCATGATAGCCACCTGATCAGTGCATGATCAGCCACTTGATCAGTGCATAATCAGCCACGTGATCAGTGCATGACCAGGCACGTGATCAGTGTATGTCCAGCCAAGTGATCAGTGCATGATAGCCACGTGATCAGTGCATGATCAGTCATGTGATCAGTGCATGATCAGTTACGTGATCAGTGTATGATCAGCCACCTGATCAGTGCATGATCAGCCACATGATCAGTGCATGATCAATTACGTGATCAGTGCATGATCATTCACGTGACCAGTACATGGTAGCTACGTGATCATTGCATGAACAGCCGCGTGAGCAGTGCATGATCAGCCACGTGATCAGTGCATGATCAGCCAGGTGATCAGTTCATGATAGCTATGTGATCAGTTCATGATTTGTCACGTGATCTGTGCATGAACAGGCAGGTGATCAGTGTATGATCAGCCACGTGATCAGTGCATGATCCGTCACCTGATGGGTGTATGATCAGTCACCTGACCTGTACATGGTAGCTACATGATCATTGCATGATCAGCCACGTGAGTAGTGCATGATAGCCACGTGATCAGTGCATGATCAGTCATGTAATCTGTGCATGACCAGGCACGTGATCAGTGTATGACCAGCCAAGTGATCAGTGCATGATAGCCACCTGATCAGTGCATGATCAGCCACTTGATCAGTGCATAATCAGTCACGTGATCAGTGCATGGTCATTCACGTGATCAGTGCATGATCATCCAAGTGATCAGTGCATGTGAAGTCATGTAGTCAATGCATGATAGCGCCGTAATCAGTGCTCGATCAGTCCCGTGATGAGTGTATGATCAGCCAAGTGATCAGTGCAAGATAGCTACGTGATCAGTGCATGATCAGTCACATGATCAGTGCATGATCAGCCACGTCATCAGTGCATGATAGCCACGTGAGCAGTGCATACAATTACGTGATCACTGCATGCGCAATCATGTGATCAGTGCATGAGAGCCACGTGATCAGTGCATGATCATTCACGTGATAGGTGTGTGATCAGCGACGTGAACAGTGCATGCTCAGAAACGTGATCAGGGCCTGCTGAGCTGCGTGATTACTGTCTGCTCATCTGCTTGACAATTGCCAGCTGAGCTGTAGGATTCCTGCCTGTCATCTCCTTGACAATTGCCACCTGTGCTGCATAATTCCTGCCTGCTCATCTACTTGATTATTGCCAGCTGAGCAGCATGATTTCTCAAAGCTGAGTTCCATGATTATAGCCTGCTGACTGATTCCTGCCTACTCAGCTCTTTGTTCATTGTCTCCAGATGCACATGATCAGCACATGATGAGTCACATGATGAATGCATGATAAGCCAGGTGATCAGTGCATGATCAATTACGTGATCAGTGCATGATCAGTCATGTGACCAGTACATGGTGGCTGCGTGATCACTGCATGATCAGCCACGTGAGCAGTGCATGATAGCCACGTGTTCAGTGCATGATCAGTCACGTGATCAGTGCATGATCAGTCACGTGTTCAGTGCATGATCAGCCACGTGATCAGTGCATGATCAATTACGTGGTCAGTGCATGATCACTCACGGGACCATTACATGGTAGCTAGGTGATCATTGCATGATCAGCCACGTGATCAGTGCATGATCAATTACGTGATCAGTGCATGATCAGTTACGTGAACAGTGTATGATCAGCCACGTGAACAGCGCATGCTCAGTCACGTGATCAGGGCCTGCTGAGCTGCGTGATTACTGTCTGCTCATCTGCTTGACAATTGCCAGCTGAGCTGCACGATTCCTGCCTGTCATCTGCTTGACAATTGCCAGCTGTGCTGCGTAATTCCTGCCTGCTCAGCTGCTTGATTATTGCCAGCTGAGCAGCATGATTCCTCACAGCTGAGTTCCATGATTATTGCCTGCTGACTGTATGATTCGTGCCTACTCAGCTCTTTGTTTATTGCCTCCAGAGGCACATGATCAGTGTATGATAGCAAACATGCTCAGCGCACGATCAATCACATGATCAGCGCCATTAAGTCACGTGATCACTACATGATAGTCATGTGATCAGTCCATGCTCAGTCACGGTATCAGTGCATGATCTGTCACATGATTAGTGTATGATCATCCACGTGATCAGTGCATGGGCAGTCATGTGATCAGTGCATGATATAGACATGATCAGTGCATAATAAGTCTCGTGATCAGTGCATGATAGCCACGTGATCAGTGCATGATCAGTCACCTGATAGGTGTATGATCATTCACGTGACCTGTACATGGTCGCTACATGATCATTGCATCATCAGCCACGTGAGTAGTGCACGATAGCCACGTGATCAATGCATGATCAGTCACGTGATCAGTGCATGATCAGTCATGTGACCAGTACATGGTAGCTGGGTGATCATCACATGATCAGCCACGTGAGCAGTGCATGATAGCCACGTGATCAGTGCATGATCAGACACGAGATCAGTGTATGATCAGTCATGTGATCAGTGTATGATCAGCCACGTGATCAGTGCATGACCAGGCACGTGATCAGTGTATGTCCAGCCAAGTGATCAGTGCATGATAGCCACGTGATCAGTGCATGATCAGTCATGTGATCAGTGCATGATCAGTTATATGATCAGTGTAGGATCAGCCACGTGATCAGTGCATGATCAGCCACATGATCAGTGCATGATCAATTACGTGATCAGTGCATGATCATTCACGTGACCAGTACATGGTAGCTACGTGATCATTGCATGAACAGCCGCGTGAGCAGTGCAAGATCAGCCACGTGATCAGTGCATGATCAGCCAGGTAATCAGTTCATGATAGCTATGTGATCAGATCATGATTTGTCACGTGATCTGTGCATGACCAGGCAGGTGATCAGTGTATGATCAGCCACGTGATCAGTGCATGATCCGTCACCTGATGGGTGTATGATCAGTCACCTGGCCTGTACATGGTAGCTACATGATCATTGCATGATCAGCCACGTGAGTAGTGCATGATAGCCACGTGATCAGTGCATGATCAGTCATGTAATCTGTGCATGACCAGGCACGTGATCAGTGTATGACCAGCCAAGTGATCAGTGCATGATAGCCACGTGATCAGTGCATGATCAGTCACGTGATCAGTGCATGATCAGTCACGTGATCAGTGGATGATCAGCCACGTGATCAGTGCATGATCAGCCACATGATCACTGCATGATGAATTACGTGATCAGTGCATGATCAGTCACTTGACCAGTATATGGTAGCTAGGTGATCATTGCATGATCAGCCACATGAGCCGTGCATGATAGCCACGAGATCAGTGCATGATCAGTCACGTGATCAGTGCATGATCACTCACGTGAACAGTGCATGATTAGTCAACTCATCAGTGCATGATCAATTACGTGACCAGTGCATGATCACTCACGTGACCAGGACATGGTAGCTACGTGATCATTGCATGAACAGCCACGTGAGCAGTGCATGATAGCCACGTGATCAGTGCATGATCTGTCACATGATCAGTGTATGATCATCCGGGTGAACAGTGCATGCTCAGTCACGTGATAAGGGCCTGCTGAGCTGCGTGAATACTGTCTGCTCATCTGCTTGACAATTGCCAACTGAGCTGTACGATTCCTGCCTGTCATCTCCTTGACAATTGCCACCTGTGCTGCATAATTCCTGCCTGCTCATCTACTTGATTATTGCCAGCTGAGCAGCATGATTTCTCAAAGCTGAGTTCCATGATTATAGCCTGCTGACTGATTCCTGCCTACTCAGCTCTTTGTTCATTGCCTGCAGATGCACACGATCAGTGTGTGACACCAAACATGATCAGCACATGATCAGTCACATGATCAATGCATGATAAGCCAGGTGATCAGTGCATGATCAATTACGTGATCAGTGCATGATCAGACATGTGACCAGTACATGGTAGCTGCGTGATCATTGCATGATCAGCCACGTGAGCATTGCATGATAGCCACGTGATCAGTGCATGATGAATCACGTGATCAGTGCATGGTCAGTCACGTGTTCAGGGCATGTTCAGCCACGTGATCAGTGCATGATCAATTACGTGATCAGTGCATGGTCACTCACGGGAGCAGTACATGGTAGCTACATGATCATTGCATGATCAGCCACGTGATCAGTTCATGATCAATTACGTGATCAGTGCATGATCAGTTACGTGAGCAGTGTATGATCAGCCATGTGATCAGTGCATGGTCAGACATGTGAACAGTGTATGATCAGCCACGTAATCAGTGCATGATATCCAAGTGATCAGTGCATGATCACTCACGTGATAAGTGTATGATCAGCCACGTGATCAGTGCATGATCCGTCACCTGATGGGTGTATGATCAGTCACCTGACCTGTACATGGTAGCTACATGATCATTGCATGATCAGCCACGTGAGTAGTGCATGATCAGTCACGTGTTCAGTGCATGATCAGTCATGTAATCTGTGCATGACCAGGCACGTGATCAGTGTATGACCAGCCAAGTGATCAGTGCATGATAGCCACCTGATCAGTGCATGATCAGCCACTTGATCAGTGCATAATCAGTCACGTGATCAGTGCATGGTCATTCACGTGATCAGTTCATGATCATCCAAGTGATCAGTGCATGTGAAGTCATGGAGTCAATGCATGATAGCGCCGTAATCAGTGCTCGATCAGTCCCGTGATGAGTGTATGATCAGCCAAGTGATCAGTGCAAGATAGCTACGTGATCAGTGCATGATCAGTCACATGATCAGTGCATGATCAGCCACGTCATCAGTGCATGATAGCCACGTGAGCAGTGCATACAATTACGTGATCACTGCATGCGCAATCATGTGATCAGTGCATGAGAGCCACGTGATCAGTGCATGATCATTCACGTGATAGGTGTGTGATCAGCGACGTGAACAGTGCATGCTCAGAAACGTGATCAGGGCCTGCTGAGCTGCGTGATTACTGTCTGCTCATCTGCTTGACAATTGCCAGCTGAGCTGTAGGATTCCTGCCTGTCATCTCCTTGACAATTGCCACCTGTGCTGCATAATTCCTGCCTGCTCATCTACTTGATTATTGCCAGCTGAGCAGCATGATTTCTCAAAGCTGAGTTCCATGATTATAGCCTGCTGACTGATTCCTGCCTACTCAGCTCTTTGTTCATTGTCTCCAGATGCACATGATCAGCACATGATGAGTCACATGATGAATGCATGATAAGCCAGGTGATCAGTGCATGATCAATTACGTGATCAGTGCATGATCAGTCATGTGACCAGTACATGGTGGCTGCGTGATCACTGCATGATCAGCCACGTGAGCAGTGCATGATCAGTCACGTGTTCAGTGCATGATCAGCCACGTGATCAGTGCATGTTCAATTACGTGGTCAGTGCATGATCACTCACGGGACCATTACATGGTAGCTAGGTGATCATTGCATGATCAGCCACGTGATCAGTGCATGATCAATTACGTGATCAGTGCATGATCAGTTACGTGAGCAGTGTATGATCAGCCACGTGATCAGTGCATGATATCCAAGTGATCAGTGCATGATCAATCACGAGATCAGTGCATGATCACTCACGGGACCATTACATGGTAGCTAGGTGATCATTGCATGATCAGCCACGTGATCAGTGCATGATCAATTACGTGATCAGTGCATGATCAGTTACGTGAACAGTGTATGATTAGCCACGTGAACAGTGCATGCTCAGTCACGTGATCAGGGCCTGCTGAGCTGCGTGATTACTGTCTGCTCATCTGCTTGACAATTGCCAGCTGAGCTGCCCGATTCCTGCCTGTCATCTGCTTGACAATTGCCAGCTGTGCTGCGTAATTCCTGCCTGCTCAGCTGCTTGATTATTGCCAGCTGAGCAGCATGATTCCTCACAGCTGAGTTCCATGATTATTGCCTGCTGACTGTATGATTCGTGCCTACTCAGCTCTTTGTTTATTGCCTCCAGAGGCACATGATCAGTGTATGATAGCAAACATGCTCAGCGCTCGATCAGTCACATGATCAGCGCCATTAAGTCACGTGATCACTACATGATAGTCATGTCATCAGTCCATGCTCAGTCACGGTATCAGTGCATGATCAGCCACTTGATCAGTGCATGATCTGTCACATGATTAGTGTATGATCATCCACGTGATCAGTGCATGGGCAGTCATGTGATCAGTGCATGATATAGACGTTATCAGTGCATAATAAGTCTCGTGATCAGTGCATGATAGCCACGTGATCAGTGCATGATCAGTCACCTGATGGGTGTATGATCATTCACGTGACCTGTACATGGTCGCTACATGATCATTGCATCATCAGCCACGTGAGTAGTGCACGATAGCCACGTGATCAATGCATGATCAGTCACGTGATCAGTGCATGATCAGTCATGTGACCAGTACATGGTAGCTGCGTGATCATCTCATGATCAGCCACGTGAGCAGTGCATGATAGCCACGTGATCAGTGCATGATCAGACACAAGATCAGTGTATGATCAGTCCATGTGATCAGTGTATGATCAGCCACGTGATCAGTGCATGACCAGGCACGTGATCAGTGTATGTCCAGCCAAGTGATCAGTGCATGATAGCCACGTGATCAGTGCATGATCAGTCATGTGATCAGTGCATGATCAGTTACGTGATCAGTGTATGATCAGCCACCTGATCAGTGCATGATCAGCCACATGATCAGTGCATGATCAATTACGTGATCAGTGCATGATCATTCACGTGACCAGTACATGGTAGCTACGTGATCATTGCATGAACAGCCGCGTGCAGCAGTGCATGATCAGCCACGTGATCAGTGCATGATCAGCCAGGTGATCAGTTCATGATAGCTATGTGATCAGTTCATGATTTGTCACGTGATCTGTGCATGAACAGGCAGGTGATCAGTGTATGATCAGCCACGTGATCAGTGCATGATCCGTCACCTGATGGGTGTATGATCAGTCACCTGACCTGTACATGGTAGCTACATGATCATTGCATGATCAGCCACGTGAGTAGTGCATGATAGCCACGTGATCAGTGCATGATCAGTCACGTGTTCAGTGCATGATCAGTCATGTAATCTGTGCATGACCAGGCACGTGATCAGTGTATGACCAGCCAAGTGATCAGTGCATGATAGCCACCTGATCAGTGCATGATCAGCCACTTGATCAGTGCATAATCAGTCACGTGATCAGTGCATGGTCATTCACGTGATCAGTGCATGATCATCCAAGTGATCAGTGCATGTGAAGTCATGTAGTCAATGCATGATAGCGCCGTAATCAGTGCTCGATCAGTCCCGTGATGAGTGTATGATCAGCCAAGTGATCAGTGCAAGATAGCTACGTGATCAGTGCATGATCAGTCACATGATCAGTGCATGATCAGCCACGTCATCAGTGCATGATAGCCACGTGAGCAGTGCATACAATTACGTGATCACTGCATGCGCAATCATGTGATCAGTGCATGAAGCCACGTGATCAGTGCATGATCATTCACGTGATAGGTGTGTGATCAGCGACGTGAACAGTGCATGCTCAGAAACGTGATCAGGGCCTGCTGAGCTGCGTGATTACTGTCTGCTCATCTGCTTGACAATTGCCAGCTGAGCTGTAGGATTCCTGCCTGTCATCTCCTTGACAATTGCCACCTGTGCTGCATAATTCCTGCCTGCTCATCTACTTGATTATTGCCAGCTGAGCAGCATGATTTCTCAAAGCTGAGTTCCATGATTATAGCCTGCTGACTGATTCCTGCCTACTCAGCTCTTTGTTCATTGTCTCCAGATGCACATGATCAGCACATGATGAGTCACATGATGAATGCATGATAAGCCAGGTGATCAGTGCATGATCAATTACGTGATCAGTGCATGATCAGTCATGTGACCAGTACATGGTGGCTGCGTGATCACTGCATGATCAGCCACGTGAGCAGTGCATGATAGCCACGTGTTCAGTGCATGATCAGTCACGTGATCAGTGCATGATCAGTCACGTGTTCAGTGCATGATCAGCCACGTGATCAGTGCATGATCAATTACGTGGTCAGTGCATGATCACTCACGGGACCATTACATGGTAGCTAGGTGATCATTGCATGATCAGCCACGTGATCATGCATGATCAATTACGTGATCAGTGCATGATCAGTTACGTGAACAGTGTATGATCAGCCACGTGAACAGCGCATGCTCAGTCACGTGATCAGGGCCTGCTGAGCTGCGTGATTACTGTCTGCTCATCTGCTTGACAATTGCCAGCTGAGCTGCACGATTCCTGCCTGTCATCTGCTTGACAATTGCCAGCTGTGCTGCGTAATTCCTGCCTGCTCAGCTGCTTGATTATTGCCAGCTGAAGCAGCATGATTCCTCACAGCTGAGTTCCATGATTATTGCCTGCTGACTGTATGATTCGTGCCTACTCAGCTCTTTGTTTATTGCCTCCAGAGGCACATGATCAGTGTATGATAGCAAACATGCTCAGCGCACGATCAATCACATGATCAGCGCCATTAAGTCACGTGATCACTACATGATAGTCATGTGATCAGTCCATGCTCAGTCACGGTATCAGTGCATGATCTGTCACATGATTAGTGTATGATCATCCACGTGATCAGTGCATGGGCAGTCATGTGATCAGTGCATGATATAGACATGATCAGTGCATAATAAGTCTCGTGATCAGTGCATGATAGCCACGTGATCAGTGCATGATCAGTCACCTGATAGGTGTATGATCATTCACGTGACCTGTACATGGTCGCTACATGATCATGCATCATCAGCCACGTGAGTAGTGCACGATAGCCACGTGATCAATGCATGATCAGTCACGTGATCAGTGCATGATCAGTCATGTGACCCAGTACATGGTAGCTGGGTGATCATCACATGATCAGCCACGTGAGCAGTGCATGATAGCCACGTGATCAGTGCATGATCAGACACGAGATCAGTGTATGATCAGTCATGTGATCAGTGTATGATCAGCCACGTGATCAGTGCATGACCAGGCACGTGATCAGTGTATGTCCAGCCAAGTGATCAGTGCATGATAGCCACGTGATCAGTGCATGATCAGTCATGTGATCAGTGCATGATCAGTTATATGATCAGTGTAGGATCAGCACGTGATCAGTGCATGATCAGCCACATGATCAGTGCATGATCAATTACGTGATCAGTGCATGATCATTCACGTGACCAGTACATGGTAGCTACGTGATCATTGCATGAACAGCCGCGTGAGCAGTGCAAGATCAGCCACGTGATCAGTGCATGATCAGCCAGGTAATCAGTTCATGATAGCTATGTGATCAGATCATGATTTGTCACGTGATCTGTGCATGACCAGGCAGGGTGATCAGTGTATGATCAGCCACGTGATCAGTGCATGATCCGTCACCTGATGGGTGTATGATCAGTCACCTGGCCTGTACATGGTAGCTACATGATCATTGCATGATCAGGCCACGTGAGTAGTGCATGATAGCCACGTGATCAGTGCATGATCAGTCATGTAATCTGTGCATGACCAGGCACGTGATCAGTGTATGAACCAGCCAAGTGATCAGTGCATGATAGCCACGTGATCAGTGCATGATCAGTCACGTGATCAGTGCATGATCAGTCACGTGATCAGTGGATGATCAGCCACGTGATCAGTGCATGATCAGCCACATGATCACTGCATGATGAATTACGGATCAGTGCATGATCAGTCACTTGACCAGTATATGGAGCTAGGTGATCATTGCATGATCAGCCACATGAGCCGTGCATGATAGCCACGAGATCAGTGCATGATCAGTCACGTGATCAGTGCATGATCACTCACGTGAACAGTGCATGATAGTCAACTCATCAGTGCATGATCAATTACGTGACCAGTGCAGGATCACTCACGTGACCAGGACATTGTAGCTACTGATCATTGCATGAACAGCCACGTGAGCAGTGCATGATAGCCACGTGATCAGTGCATGATCTGTCACATGATCAGTGTATGATCATCGGGGTGAACATGCATGCTCAGTCACGTGATAAGGGCCTGCTGAGCTGCGTGAATACTGTCTGCTCATCTGCTTGACAATTGCCAACTGAGCTGTACGATTCCTGCCTGTATCTCCTTGACAATTGCCACCTGTGCTGCATAATTCCTGCCTGCTCATCTACTTGATTATTGCCAGCTGAGCAGCATGATTTCTCAAGCTGAGTTCCATGATTTATAGCCTGCCTGACTGATTCCTGCCTACTCAGCTCTTTGTTCATTGCCTGCAGATGCACATGATCAGTGTGTGACACCAAACATGATCAGCCATGATCAGTCCACATGATCAATGCATGATAAGCCAGGTGAATCAGTGCATGATCAATTACGTGATCAGTGCATGATCAGTCATGTGACCAGTACATGGTAGCTGCGTGATCATTGCATGATCAGCCACGTGAGCATTGCATGATAGCCACGTGATCAGTGCATGATGAATCACGTGATCAGTGCATGGTCAGTCACGTGTTCAGGGCATGTTCAGCCACGTGATCAGTGCATGATCAATTTACGTGATCAGTGCATGGTCACTCACGGGAGCAGTACATGGTAGCTACATGATCATTGCATGATCAGCCACGTGATCAGTTCATGATCAATTACGTGATCAGTGCATGATCAGTTACGTGAGCAGTGTATGATCAGCCATGTGATCAGTGCATGGTCAGACATGTGAACAGTGTATGATCAGCCACGTAATCAGTGCATGATATCCAAGTGATCAGTGCATGATCACTCACGTGATAAGTGTATGATCAGCCACGTGATCAGTGCATGATCCGTCACCTGATGGGTGTATGATCAGTCACCTGACCTGTACATGGTAGCTACATGATCATTGCATGATCAGCCACGTGAGTAGTGCATGATCAGTCACGTGTTCAGTGCATGATCAGTCATGTAATCTGTGCATGACAGGCACGTGATCAGTGTATGACCAGCCAAGTGAATCAGTGCATGATAGCCACCTGATCAGTGCATGATCAGCCACTTGATCAGTGCATAATCAGCCACGTGATCAGTGGCATGACCAGGCACGTGATCAGTGTATGTCCAAGGCAAGTGATCAGTGCATGATAGCCCTGATCAGTGCATGATCAGTCATGTGATCGTGCATGATCAGTGTACGTGATCAGTGATATGATCAGCCACGCTGATCAGTGCATGATAGCCACATGATCAGTGCATGATCAATTACGTATCAGTGCATGATCATTCACGTGACCAGTACATGAGTACTACGTGATCATTGCATGAACAGCCGGCGTGAGCAGTGCATGATCAGCCACGTGATCAGTGCATGA
>NW_020192157.1:0-32672 GCF_002263795.3 Bos taurus | reverse complement strand
AGAAGAAGAGAGATTTTTGGAAAATTAAATGCACTGATCACGTGATGACCATGCACTGCACGTGATTCACGTGCTTATCAATGCACTGCATCACGTGGCTATCATGCAATGATCCGTATGCTATCCTGTACTGGTCATGTTGGCTGATCATGCACTGATCACGTGGCTGATCATACACTGATCAGTTGGCTTATCATGCACTGATTACTTGGCTGATCATACACTGATCACGTGACTGATAATGCACTGATCATCTGGCTATCATGCACTCATTACCTGGCTATCGTGCACTGATCACGTGGTTGATCATACACTGATCACGAGACTGATCATGCACTGATCACGTCTATATCATGCACTGATCACATGACTGCCCATGCACTGATCACCCGGATGATCATACACTGATCATGTGACAGATCATGCACTGATCACGTGGCTATCATGCACTGCTCACGCGGCTGTTCATGCAATGATCACATAGCTACCATGTACTGGTCACGTGAGTGATCATGCACTGATCACGTAATTGATCATGCACTGATCAGTTGACTTATCATGCACTGTTCATGTGAGTGATCATGCACTGATCACGTGACTGATCATGCACTGATCTCATGGCTAACATGCACGGCTCATGTGGCTGATCATGCAATGATCACCTAGCTACCATATACTGGTCAAGTGACTGATCATGCACTGATCACGTAATTCATCATGCAGTGATCATGTGGCTGATCATGCACTGATCACGTGGCTGATCATCCACTGATCACGTGACTGATCATGGACTGATCACGTGATTGATCATGCACTCATCACGTGGCTATCATGCACTGATCACTTGGCTGGTCATACACTGATCACGTGCCTGGTCATGCACAGATTACATGACTGATCATGCACTGAACACGTGACTGATCATGCACTGATCACGTGGCTATCATGCACTACTCACGTGGCTGATCATGCAATGATCATGTCGCTACCATGTACAGGTCTGGTGACTGATCATACACCCATCAGGTGACGGATCATGCACTGATCACGTGGCTGATCATACACTTATCACGTGATTGATCATGCACTGATCACTTGGATATCATGCACTGATTACGTGGCTGATCATACACTGTTCACATGTCTGACCATGCACTGATCACATGGCTGATCATACACTGCTCACGTAACTGATCATGCACTGATCACGTAATTTATCATGAACTGATCACGTGGCTGATCATGCAATGATCATGTAGCTACCATTTACTGCTCCCGTGAGTGACCATGCACTGATCACCTAATTGATCATGCACTGATCACGTGGCTGAACATGCCCTGAACACGTGACTGACCATGCACTGATCACGTGACTCATCATGCACTGATCACGTGGCTATCATGCAATGCTCACGTGGCTGATCATGCAATGATCACGCAGCTACCATGTACTGGTCACATGACTGATCATGCACTGATCACGTAATTGATCATGCACTGATCACCTGGCTTATCATGCATTGATCATGTGACTGATCATGTGCTGATCATGTTTGGTGTCACACACTGATCGTGTGCATCTGCAGGCAATGAACAAAGAGCTGAGTAGGCAGGAATCAGTCTGCAGTCTATAATCATGGAACTCAGCTTTGAGAAATCATGCTGCTCAGCTGGCAATAATCAAGTAGATGAGCAGGCAGGAATTATGCAGCACAGGTGGCAATTGTCAAGGAGATGACAGGCAGGAATCGTACAGCTCAGCTGGCAATTGTCAAGCAGATGAGCAGACAGTATTCACGCAGCTCAGCAGGCCCTTAAAACGTGACTGAGCATGCACTGTTCACCCGGATGATCATACACTGATCATGTGACAGATCATGCACTGATCACGTGGCTATCATGCACTGCTCACGTGGCTGTTCAGGCAATGATCACGTAGCTACCATGTACTGGTCACGTGAGTGATCATGCACTGATCACGTAATTGATCATGCACTGATGAGTTGACTTGTCATGCACTGTTCACGTGAGTGATCGTGCACTGATCACCTGTCTATCATACACTGATCACGTGGCTATCATGCACAGATCACGTGGCTGTTCATGCAATGATAGGGTAGCTACCATGTACTGGTCACGTGACTGATCATGCACTGATCACGTGGCTGATCATGCACTGATCACGTGACTGATCATGCACTGATCACGTGGCTGATCATGAACTGATCACATAATTGATCATGCACTGATCACGTGGCTGATCATGCAATGATCACCTAGCTACCATGTAATGGTCCCGTGAGTGATCATGCACTGATCACGTGGCTGATCATCCACTGATCAGTTGGCTATCATGCACTGATTACTTGGCTGATCATACACTGATCACGTGACTGATAATGCACTGATCATCTGGCTATCATGCACTCATTACTGGGCTATCGTGCACTGATCACGTGGTTGATCATACACTGATCACGAGACTGATCATGCACTGATCACGTCTATATCATGCACTGATCACATGACTGCCCATGCACTGATCACCCGGATGATCATACACTGATCATGTGACAGATCATGCACTGATCACGTGGCTATCATGCACTGCTCACGCGGCTGTTCATGCAAAGATCACGTAGCTACCATGTACTGGTCACGTGAGTGATCATGCACTGATCACGTGATTGATCATTTACTGATCTCGTGGCTATCATGCACGGCTCATGTGGCTGATCATGCAATGATCACCTATCTACCATATACTGGTCAAGTGACTGATCATGCACTGATCACGTAATTCATCATGCAGTGATCATGTGGCTGATCATGCACTGATCACGTGGCTGATCATCCACTGATCACGTGACTGATCATGGACTGATCACGTGATTGATCAAGCACTGATCACTTGGATATCATGCACTGATCACGTGGCTAATCATACACTGTTCACGTGTCTGACCATGCACTGATCACGTGGCTGATCATACACTGATAACGTGACGATCATGCACTGATCACGTGTCTATCATGCACTGATCACTTGGCTGGTCATAGTGATCACGTGCCTCGTCATGCACTGATCACGTGGCTGATCATGCACTGATCACGTGACTGATCATGCACTGATCACGTGGCTGTTCATGCAATGATCACGTAGCTACCATGTACTGGTCACGTGAATGAACATGCACTGATCACGTAATTGATCATGCACTGATCATGTGGCTGATCATGCACTGATCACGTGGCTGATCATACACTGATCACGTAACTGATCATGCACTGATCACGTGACTGATCATGCACTGATCACGTGGCTATCATGCACTGATCACTTGGCTGGACATACACTGATCACGTGCCTGGTCATGCACTGATCACGTGGCTGATCATACACTGATCACATGACTGATCATACACTGATCTCGTGTCTGATCATGCACTGATCACGTGGCTATCATGCACTGCTCACGTGGCTGATCATGCGATGATCACGCAGCTACCATGTACTGGTCACATGACTGATCATGCACTGATCACGTGACAGATCATGCAGTGATTACGTGGCTATCGTGCACTACTCACGTGGCTGATCATGCAATGATCATGTAGCGACCATGTAGAGGTCAAGTGAATGATCATACACCTATCAGGTGACTGATCATGCACTGATCACGTGGCTATCATGCACTGATCACGAGACTGATTACGCACTGATCACTTCTATATCATGCACTGATCACATGACTGCCCATGCACTGATCACGTGGATGATCATACACTAATCATGTGACAGATCATGCACTGATCACGTGGCTGATCATGCACTGATACCGTGACTGAGCATGGACTGATCACATGACTATCATGTAGTGATCACGTGACTTAATGGCGCTGATCATGTGACTGATCGTGCGCTGATCATGTTTGCTATCATACACTGATCATGTGCCTCTGGAGGCAATAAACAAAGAGCTGAGTAGGCACGAATCATACAGTCAGCAGGCAATAATCATGGAACTCAGCTGTGAGGAATCATGCTGCTCAGCTGGCAATAATCAAGCAGCTGAGCAGGCAGGAATTACGCAGCACAGCTGGCAATTGTCAAGCAGATGACAGGCAGGAATCGTGCAGCTCAGCTGGCAATTGTCAAGCAGATGAGCAGACAGTAATCACGCAGCTCAGCAGGCCCTGATCACGTGACTGAGGATGCACTGTTCACGTGGCTGAACATAAACTGATCACGTGATTGATCATGCACTGATCACATGGATATCATGCATTGATCACGTGGCTGATCATACACTGTTCACGTAACTGATCATGCACTGATCACGTGATTGATCATGCACTGTTCACTTGGATATAATGCACTGATCACGTGGCTGATCATACACTGCTCACGTAACTGATCATGCACTGATCACGTAATTGATCATGCACTGATCACGTGGCTGATCATGCAATGATCACCTAGCTACCATGTAATGGTCCCGTGGGTGATCATGCACTGACCACGTAATTGATCATGCACTGATCACGTGGCTGATCATGCACTGAACACGTGACTGATCATGCAATGATCACGTGACTGATCATGCACTGATCACGTGGCTATCATGCACTGTTCACATGGCTGATCATGCAGTGATCACGTAGCCACCATGTACTGGTCACATGACTGATCATGCACTGATCACGTAATTGATCATGCACTGATCACCTGGCTTGTCATGCATTCATCATGTGACTCATCTTGTGCTGATCATGTTTGGTGTCACACACTGATCATGTGCATCTGGAGGCAATGAACAAAGAGCTGAATAGGCAGGAATCAGTCAACAGGCTATAATCATGGAACTCAGCTTTGAGAAATCATGCTGCTCAGCTGGCAATAATCAAGTAGATGAGCAGGCAGGAATTATGCAGCACAGGTGGCAATTGTCAAGCAGATGACAGGCAGGAATCGTACAGCTCAGCTGGCAATTGTCAAGCAGATGAGCAGACAGTAATCACGCAGCTCAGCAGGCCCTGATCACGTGACTGAGCATGCACTGTTCACGTCGCTGATCACACACCTATCACGTGAATGATCATGCACTGATCACGTGGCTCTCATGCACTGATCACATGATTGCGCATGCAGTGATCACGTAATTGTATGCACTGCTCACGTGGCTATCATGCACTGATGACGTGGCTGATCATGCACTGATCATGTGACTGATCATGCACTGATCACGTAGCTATCTTGCACTAATCACTTGGCTGATCATACACTCATCACGGGACTGATCGTGCACTGATTATGGCGCTATCATGCATTGACTACATGACTTCACATGCACTGATCACGTGGATGATCATGCACTGATCACGTGACTGACCATGCACTGATCACGTGACTGATTATGCACTGATCACGTGGCTGATCATGCACTGATCACGTGGCTATCATGCACTGCTCACGTGGCTGATCATGCAATGATCACGTAGCTATCATGTACTGGTCATGTGGCTGATCATGCACTGATCACGTGGCTGATCATACACTGATCAGTTGGCTATCATGCACTGATTACTTGGCTGATCATACACTGATCACGTGACTGATAATGCACTGATCATCTGGCTATCATGCACTCATTACCTGGCTATCGTGCACTGATCACGTGGTTGATCATACACTGATCACGAGACTGATCATGCACTGATCACGTCTATATCATGCACTGATCACATGACTGCCCATGCACTGATCACCCGGATGATCATACACTGATCATGTGACAGATCATGCACTGATCACGTGGCTATCATGCACTGCTCACGCGGCTGTTCATGCAATGATCACATAGCTACCATGTACTGGTCACGTGAGTGATCATGCACTGATCACGTAATTGATCATGCACTGATCAGTTGACTTATCATGCACTGTTCATGTGAGTGATCATGCACTGATCACGTGACTGATCATGCACTGATCTCATGGCTAACATGCACGGCTCATGTGGCTGATCATGCAATGATCACCTAGCTACCATATACTGGTCAAGTGACTGATCATGCACTGATCACGTAATTCATCATGCAGTGATCATGTGGCTGATCATGCACTGATCACGTGGCTGATCATCCACTGATCACGTGACTGATCATGGACTGATCACGTGATTGATCATGCACTCATCACGTGGCTATCATGCACTGATCACTTGGCTGGTCATACACTGATCACGTGCCTGGTCATGCACAGATTACATGACTGATCATGCACTGAACACGTGACTGATCATGCACTGATCACGTGGCTATCATGCACTACTCACGTGGCTGATCATGCAATGATCATGTCGCTACCATGTACAGGTCTGGTGACTGATCATACACCCATCAGGTGACGGATCATGCACTGATCACGTGGCTGATCATACACTTATCACGTGATTGATCATGCACTGATCACTTGGATATCATGCACTGATTACGTGGCTGATCATACACTGTTCACATGTCTGACCATGCACTGATCACATGGCTGATCATACACTGCTCACGTAACTGATCATGCACTGATCACGTAATTTATCATGAACTGATCACGTGGCTGATCATGCAATGATCATGTAGCTACCATTTACTGCTCCCGTGAGTGACCATGCACTGATCACCTAATTGATCATGCACTGATCACGTGGCTGAACATGCCCTGAACACGTGACTGACCATGCACTGATCACGTGACTCATCATGCACTGATCACGTGGCTATCATGCAATGCTCACGTGGCTGATCATGCAATGATCACGCAGCTACCATGTACTGGTCACATGACTGATCATGCACTGATCACGTAATTGATCATGCACTGATCACCTGGCTTATCATGCATTGATCATGTGACTGATCATGTGCTGATCATGTTTGGTGTCACACACTGATCGTGTGCATCTGCAGGCAATGAACAAAGAGCTGAGTAGGCAGGAATCAGTCTGCAGTCTATAATCATGGAACTCAGCTTTGAGAAATCATGCTGCTCAGCTGGCAATAATCAAGTAGATGAGCAGGCAGGAATTATGCAGCACAGGTGGCAATTGTCAAGGAGATGACAGGCAGGAATCGTACAGCTCAGCTGGCAATTGTCAAGCAGATGAGCAGACAGTATTCACGCAGCTCAGCAGGCCCTTAAAACGTGACTGAGCATGCACTGTTCACCCGGATGATCATACACTGATCATGTGACAGATCATGCACTGATCACGTGGCTATCATGCACTGCTCACGTGGCTGTTCAGGCAATGATCACGTAGCTACCATGTACTGGTCACGTGAGTGATCATGCACTGATCACGT
The DNA here is from genome assembly GCF_002263795.3 of Bos taurus. NCBI lineage: Eukaryota > Metazoa > Chordata > Mammalia > Artiodactyla > Bovidae > Bos > Bos taurus. The sequence goes on along the minus strand of NW_020192157.1, from coordinate 25,310 downwards.
AATTGATCATGCACTGATGAGTTGACTTGTCATGCACTGTTCACGTGAGTGATCGTGCACTGATCACCTGTCTATCATACACTGATCACGTGGCTATCATGCACAGATCACGTGGCTGTTCATGCAATGATAGGGTAGCTACCATGTACTGGTCACGTGACTGATCATGCACTGATCACGTGGCTGATCATGCACTGATCACGTGACTGATCATGCACTGATCACGTGGCTGATCATGAACTGATCACATAATTGATCATGCACTGATCACGTGGCTGATCATGCAATGATCACCTAGCTACCATGTAATGGTCCCGTGAGTGATCATGCACTGATCACGTGGCTGATCATCCACTGATCAGTTGGCTATCATGCACTGATTACTTGGCTGATCATACACTGATCACGTGACTGATAATGCACTGATCATCTGGCTATCATGCACTCATTACTGGGCTATCGTGCACTGATCACGTGGTTGATCATACACTGATCACGAGACTGATCATGCACTGATCACGTCTATATCATGCACTGATCACATGACTGCCCATGCACTGATCACCCGGATGATCATACACTGATCATGTGACAGATCATGCACTGATCACGTGGCTATCATGCACTGCTCACGCGGCTGTTCATGCAATGATCACGTAGCTACCATGTACTGGTCACGTGAGTGATCATGCACTGATCACGTGATTGATCATTTACTGATCTCGTGGCTATCATGCACGGCTCATGTGGCTGATCATGCAATGATCACCTATCTACCATATACTGGTCAAGTGACTGATCATGCACTGATCACGTAATTCATCATGCAGTGATCATGTGGCTGATCATGCACTGATCACGTGGCTGATCATCCACTGATCACGTGACTGATCATGGACTGATCACGTGATTGATCAAGCACTGATCACTTGGATATCATGCACTGATCACGTGGCTAATCATACACTGTTCACGTGTCTGACCATGCACTGATCACGTGGCTGATCATACACTGATAACGTGACGATCATGCACTGATCACGTGTCTATCATGCACTGATCACTTGGCTGGTCATAGTGATCACGTGCCTCGTCATGCACTGATCACGTGGCTGATCATGCACTGATCACGTGACTGATCATGCACTGATCACGTGGCTATCATGCAGTGATCACGTAATTGTATGCACTGCTCACGTGGCTATCATGCACTGATGACGTGGCTGATCATGCACTGATCATGTGACTGATCATGCACTGATCACGTAGCTATCTTGCACTAATCACTTGGCTGATCATACACTCATCACGGGACTGATCGTGCACTGATTATGGCGCTATCATGCATTGACTACATGACTTCACATGCACTGATCACGTGGATGATCATGCACTGATCACGTGACTGACCATGCACTGATCACGTGACTGATTATGCACTGATCACGTGGCTGATCATGCACTGATCACGTGGCTATCATGCACTGCTCACGTGGCTGATCATGCAATGATCACGTAGCTATCATGTACTGGTCATGTGGCTGATCATGCACTGATCACGTGGCTGATCATACACTGATCAGTTGGCTATCATGCACTGATTACTTGGCTGATCATACACTGATCACGTGACTGATAATGCACTGATCATCTGGCTATCATGCACTCATTACCTGGCTATCGTGCACTGATCACGTGGTTGATCATACACTGATCACGAGACTGATCATGCACTGATCACGTCTATATCATGCACTGATCACATGACTGCCCATGCACTGATCACCCGGATGATCATACACTGATCATGTGACAGATCATGCACTGATCACGTGGCTATCATGCACTGCTCACGCGGCTGTTCATGCAATGATCACATAGCTACCATGTACTGGTCACGTGAGTGATCATGCACTGATCACGTAATTGATCATGCACTGATCAGTTGACTTATCATGCACTGTTCATGTGAGTGATCATGCACTGATCACGTGACTGATCATGCACTGATCTCATGGCTAACATGCACGGCTCATGTGGCTGATCATGCAATGATCACCTAGCTACCATATACTGGTCAAGTGACTGATCATGCACTGATCACGTAATTCATCATGCAGTGATCATGTGGCTGATCATGCACTGATCACGTGGCTGATCATCCACTGATCACGTGACTGATCATGGACTGATCACGTGATTGATCATGCACTCATCACGTGGCTATCATGCACTGATCACTTGGCTGGTCATACACTGATCACGTGCCTGGTCATGCACAGTTTACATGACTGATCATGCACTGAACACGTGACTGATCATGCACTGATCACGTGGCTATCATGCACTACTCACGTGGCTGATCATGCAATGATCATGTCGCTACCATGTACAGGTCTGGTGACTGATCATACACCCATCAGGTGACGGATCATGCACTGATCACGTGGCTGATCATACACTTATCACGTGATTGATCATGCACTGATCACTTGGATATCATGCACTGATTACGTGGCTGATCATACACTGTTCACATGTCTGACCATGCACTGATCACATGGCTGATCATACACTGCTCACGTAACTGATCATGCACTGATCACGTAATTTATCATGAACTGATCACGTGGCTGATCATGCAATGATCATGTAGCTACCATTTACTGCTCCCGTGAGTGACCATGCACTGATCACCTAATTGATCATGCACTGATCACGTGGCTGAACATGCCCTGAACACGTGACTGACCATGCACTGATCACGTGACTCATCATGCACTGATCACGTGGCTATCATGCAATGCTCACGTGGCTGATCATGCAATGATCACGCAGCTACCATGTACTGGTCACATGACTGATCATGCACTGATCACGTAATTGATCATGCACTGATCACCTGGCTTATCATGCATTGATCATGTGACTGATCATGTGCTGATCATGTTTGGTGTCACACACTGATCGTGTGCATCTGCAGGCAATGAACAAAGAGCTGAGTAGGCAGGAATCAGTCTGCAGTCTATAATCATGGAACTCAGCTTTGAGAAATCATGCTGCTCAGCTGGCAATAATCAAGTAGATGAGCAGGCAGGAATTATGCAGCACAGGTGGCAATTGTCAAGGAGATGACAGGCAGGAATCGTACAGCTCAGCTGGCAATTGTCAAGCAGATGAGCAGACAGTATTCACGCAGCTCAGCAGGCCCTTAAAACGTGACTGAGCATGCACTGTTCACCCGGATGATCATACACTGATCATGTGACAGATCATGCACTGATCACGTGGCTATCACGCACTGCTCACGTGGCTGTTCAGGCAATGATCACGTAGCTACCATGTACTGGTCACGTGAGTGATCATGCACTGATCACGTAATTGATCATGCACTGATGAGTTGACTTGTCATGCACTGTTCACGTGAGTGATCGTGCACTGATCACCTGTCTATCATACACTGATCACGTGGCTATCATGCACAGATCACGTGGCTGTTCATGCAATGATAGGGTAGCTACCATGTACTGGTCACGTGACTGATCATGCACTGATCACGTGGCTGATCATGCACTGATCACGTGACTGATCATGCACTGATCACGTGGCTGATCATGAACTGATCACATAATTGATCATGCACTGATCACGTGGCTGATCATGCAATGATCACCTAGCTACCATGTAATGGTCCCGTGAGTGATCATGCACTGATCACGTGGCTGATCATCCACTGATCAGTTGGCTATCATGCACTGATTACTTGGCTGATCATACACTGATCACGTGACTGATAATGCACTGATCATCTGGCTATCATGCACTCATTACTGGGCTATCGTGCACTGATCACGTGGTTGATCATACACTGATCACGAGACTGATCATGCACTGATCACGTCTATATCATGCACTGATCACATGACTGCCCATGCACTGATCACCCGGATGATCATACACTGATCATGTGACAGATCATGCACTGATCACGTGGCTATCATGCACTGCTCACGCGGCTGTTCATGCAATGATCACGTAGCTACCATGTACTGGTCACGTGAGTGATCATGCACTGATCACGTGATTGATCATTTACTGATCTCGTGGCTATCATGCACGGCTCATGTGGCTGATCATGCAATGATCACCTATCTACCATATACTGGTCAAGTGACTGATCATGCACTGATCACGTAATTCATCATGCAGTGATCATGTGGCTGATCATGCACTGATCACGTGGCTGATCATCCACTGATCACGTGACTGATCATGGACTGATCACGTGATTGATCAAGCACTGATCACTTGGATATCATGCACTGATCACGTGGCTAATCATACACTGTTCACGTGTCTGACCATGCACTGATCACGTGGCTGATCATACACTGATAACGTGACGATCATGCACTGATCACGTGTCTATCATGCACTGATCACTTGGCTGGTCATAGTGATCACGTGCCTCGTCATGCACTGATCACGTGGCTGATCATGCACTGATCACGTGACTGATCATGCACTGATCACGTGGCTATCATGCAGTGATCACGTGGCTATCATGCACAGATCACATGGCTGATCATGCAATGTTCACGTAGCTACCATATACTGGTCACGTGACTGATCATGCACTGATCATGTGGCTGATCATGCACTGATCACGTGACTGATCATGCACTGTTCACGAGACTCATCATGCACAGATCACGTGGATATCATGCACTGATCACGTGTTTGATCATACACTGTTCACGTGTCTGACCATGCACTGCTCACGTGGCTGGTCATATACTGTTCACGTAACTGATCATGCACTGATCACGTGGATATCATGCACTGATCACGTGGCTGAACATGCACTGTTCACGTGGCTTACCACACACCTGTCACGTGACTGAATATGCACTGATCACGTGGCACTCATGCACTGATCACGTGGCTGATAATACTCTGCTCACGTAACTGATCATGCACACATCACGTGGCTATCATGCACTTCTCACCTGGCTGGTCATGCAATGTTCACATAGCTACCATATACTGGTCACGTGAGTGATCATGCTCAGATCACATAAATGATCAGGCACTGTTCAGTTGACTGATCATGTACTGATCACGTGACTGATCATGCACTGATCACGTGGCTATCATGCACTGCTCACGTGGTTGATTTTGCAATGATCACGTAGCAACCATGTACTGGTCACGTGACTGATCATGCCCTGATCACGTAATTAATCCTGCACTGATCACCTGACTCATCATGCACTGATCACGTGGATGATCATGCACTTATCACCTGACTGCCCATGCACTGATCACGTGGATAAACATACACTGACCATGTGACAGGTCATGCAGTGATCACGCGGCTATCATGCACTGCTCACGTGGCTGATCATGCAATGATCACGTAGCTACCATGTACTGGTCACGTGAGTGATCATGCACTGATCACGTAATTGATCATACACTGATCAGGTGACTTATCATGCACTGTTCACGTGACTGATCATGCACTGATCACGTGAGTGATCATGCACTGATCTCATTGCTATCATGCACGGTTCACATGGCTGATCATGCAATGATCACGTAGCTACCATGTACTGGTCACGTGACTATCATGCACTGATCACGTAATTGATCATGCACTGATCAAGTGGCTGATCATACACTGATCACGTGACTGATCATGCACTGATCACGTGGCTGATCATGCAATGATCATGTAGCTACCATGTACTGGTCACGTGGCTGCTCATGCACTGTTCACGTAATTGATCATGCACTGATCACGTGGCTGATCATGCACTAATCACGTGACTGGTCATGCACTGATCACGTGGCTGATCATGCACTGATCACGTGACTGATCATGCACTGATCACGTGGCTATCACGCACTGCTCACGTGGCTGATCATGCGATGATCACGCAGCTACCATGTACTGGTCACATGACTGATCATGCACTGATCACGTGACTGATCATGCAGTGATCACGTGGTTATCGTGCACTACTCACGTGGCTCATCATGCAATGATCATGTAGCGACCATGTACAGGTCACGTGAATGATCATACACCCATCAGGTGACTGATCATGCACTGATCATGTGGCTGATCATGCACTGATCACTTGACTGAACATGCACTGATCACGTGACTTATCATGCACTGATCACGTGGCTATCATACACTGATCACGTGGCTGGTCATACACTGATCACTTGCCTGGTCATGCACAGATTACATGACTGATCATGCCCTGATCACGTCACTGATCATGCACTGATCACGTGGCTATCATGCACTACTCAAGTGGCTGATCATGCAATGATCATGTAGCTACCATGTATCGGTCACGTGACTGATCATACACCCATCAGGTGACTGATCATGCACTGATCACGTGGCTATCATGCACTGTTCACGTGGCTGATAATACACTGATCACCTGCCTGGTCATGCACAGATCACGTGACTAATCATGAACTGATCACCTAGCAATCATTCACTGATCACCTGGCTGATCATGCACTGATCACGTGGCTATCATGCAATGATCACGTGGCTATCATGCACTGATCACGTGGCTGATCATGCACTGATACCGTGACTGAGCATGGACTGATCACATGACTATCATGTAGTGATCACGTGACTTAATGGCGCGGATCATGTGACTGATCATGTGCTGAGCATGTTTGCTATCATACACTGATCATGTGCCTCTGGAGGCAATAAACAAAGAGCTGAGTAGGCACAAATCAAACAGTCAGCAGGCAATAATCATGGAACTCAGCTGTGAGGAATCATGCTGCTCAGCTGGCAATAATCAAGCAGCTGAGCAGGCAGGAATTACACAGCACAGCTGGCAATTGTCAAGCAGATGACAGGCAGGAATCATGCAGCTCAGCTGGCAATTGTCAAGCAGATGAGCAGACAGGAATCACGCAGCTCAGCAGGCCCTAATCACGTGACTGAGCATGCACTGTTCACCTGGCTGATCATACACTGATCACGTGATTGATCAAGCACTGATCACTTGGATATCATGCACTGATCACGTGGCTAATCATACACTGTTCACGTGTCTGACCATGCACTGATCACGTGGCTGATCATACACTGATAACGTGACGATCATGCACTGATCACGTGGCTATCATGCACTGATCACTTGGCTGGTCATACTGATCACGTGCCTCGTCATGCACTGATCACGTGGCTGATCATGCACTGATCACGTGACTGATCATGCACTGATCACGTGGCTATCATGCAGTGATCACGTGGCTATCATGCACAGATCACATGGCTGATCATGCAATGTTCACGTAGCTACCATATACTGGTCACGTGACTGTTCATGCACTGATCACGTGGCTGATCATGCACTGATCACGTGACTGATCATGCACTGTTCACGAGACTCATCATGCACAGATCACGTGGATATCATGCACTGATCACGTGTTTGATCATACACTGTTCACGTGTCTGTCCATGCACTGCTCACGTGGCTGGTCATACACTGTTCACGTAACTGATCATGCACTGATCACGTGGATATCATGCACTGCTCACGTGGTTGATCATGCAATGATCACGTAGCAACCATGTACTGGTCATGTGACTTATCATACACTGATCACGTAATTAATCTTGCACTGATCACCTGACTCATCATGCACTGATCACGTGGCTGATCACACACATATCACGTGACTGATCATGCACTCATCACGTGGATATCATGCACTGATCACTTGTTTGTTCATACACTGTTCACGTGTCTGACCATGCACTGCTCACGTGGCTGATCATACACTGTTCACGTAACTGATCATGCACTGATCACGTGGCACTCATGCACTGATCACGTGGCTGATCATATTCTGCTCACATAACTGATCATGCACACATCAGGGGGCTATCATGCACTTGTCAACTGGCTGGTCATGAAATATTCACGTAGCTACCATATACTGATCACGTGACTGATCATGCACAGATCACGTAAATGATCATGCACTGATCACGTGACTGATCATGTACTGATCACATGACTGATCACGCACTGATCAGGTGGCTATCATGCACTGCTCACTTGGCTGATCATGAAATGATCACGCAGCTACCATGTACTGGTCACGTGACTGATCATGCACTGATCACGTGGCTGATCATGCACTGCTCACGTGACTGATCATGCACTGATCACGTCACTGATCATGCAGTGATAACGTGCCTATCATGCACTGATCACTTGGCTGGTCATACACTCATCACGCAGCTACCATGTACTGGTCACGTGACTGATCATGCACTGATGACGTATTTGATCATGCACTGATCATGTGGCTGATCATGCACTGATCACTTGACTGATCATGCACTGATCACGTTACTTATCATGCACTGATCACCTGACTATCATACACTGATCACATGGCTGGTCATACACTGATCACGTGCCTGGTCATGCACAGATCACGTGACTAATCATGAACTGATCACGTAGCAATCATGCACTGATCACCTCACTGATCATGCACTGATCACGTGACTTATCATGCACTGATCACGTGACTATCATACACTGATCACATGGCTGGTCATACACTGATCCCGTGCCTGGTCATGCACATATTACATGACTGATCATGCACTGATCACGTCACTGATCATGCACTGATCACGTGGCTATCATGCACTACTCACGTGGATGATCATGCAATGATCATGTAGCTACCATGTACCGGTCACGTGACTGATCATACACCCATCAGGTCTCTGATCATGCACTGATCACGTGGCTATCATGCACTGTTCAAGTGGCTGATCATACACTGATCACCTGCCTGGTCATGCACAGATCACGTGACTAATCATGAAATGATCACGTAGCAATCATTCACTGATCACCTGGCTGATCATGCACTGATCACGTGGCTATCATGCAATGATCACGTGGCTATCATGCACTGATCACGTGGCTCATCATGCACTGATACCGTGACTGAGCATGGACTGATCACATGACTATCATGTAGTGATCACGTGACTTAATGGCGCTGACAATGTGACTGATCATGCGCTGAGCATGTGTGCTATCATACACTGATCATGTGCCTCTGGAGGCAATAAACAAAGAGCTGAGTAAGCATGAATCAAACAGTCAGCAGGCAATAATCATGGAACTCAGCTGTGAGGAATCATGCTGCTCAGCTGGCAATAATCAAGCAGCTGAGCAGGCAGGAATTACACAGCACAGCTGGCAATTGTCAAGCAGATGACAGGCAGGAATCGTGCAGCTCAGCTGGCAATTGTCAAGCAGATGAGCAGACAGTAATCACGCAGCTCAGCAGGCCCTGATCACGTGACTGAGCATGCACTGTTCACCTGGCTGATCATACACAGATCACGTGATTGATCAAGCACTGATCACTTGGATATCATGCACTGATCACGTGGCTAATCATACACTGTTCACGTGTCTGACCATGCACTGATCACGTGGCTGATCATACACTTCTCACGTAACTGATCAAGCACTGATCACTTGGATATCATGCACTGATCACGTGGCTAATCATACACTGTTCACGTGTCTGACCATGCACTGATCACGTGGCTGATCATACATTTCTCACGTAACTGATCATGCACTGATCACGTAATTGATCATGCACTGATCACGTGGCTGATCATGCAATGATTACGTAGCTACCATGTACTGGTCCCGGGAGTGATCATGCACTGATCACGTAATTGATCATGCACTGATCACGTGGCTGATCATGCACTGAACACGTGACTGATCATGCACTGCTCACGTGGCTGATCATACACTGTTCATGTAACTGATCATGCACTTATCACGTGGATATCATGCACTGATCACGTGGCTGCACATGCACTGTTCACGTGGCTTATCACACACCTGTCACGTGACTGATCATGCACTGATCACGTGGCACTCATGTGCTGATCACGTGGCTGATCATACTCTGTTCACGTAACTGATCATGCACACATCATGTGGCTATCATGCACTTCTCACCTGGCTGGTCATGCAATGTTCATGTAGCTACCATATACTGGTCACGTGACTGATCATGCACAGATCACGTAAATGATCATACACTCTTCACGTGTCTGACCATGCACTGCTCACGTGGCTGATCATACACTGTTCATGTAACTGATCATGCACTTATCACGTGGATATCATGCACTGATCACGTGGCTGCACATGCACTGTTCACGTGGCTTATCACACACCTGTCACGTGACTGATCATGCACTGATCACGTGGCACTCATGCGCTGATCACGTGGCTGATGATACTCTGTTCACGTAACTGATCATGCACACATCAGGTGGCTATCATGCACTTCTCACCTGGCTGGTCATGCAATGTTCATGTACCTACCATATACTGGTCACGTGACTGATCATGCACAGATCACGTAAATGATCATGCACTGTTCACGTGACTGATCATGTACTGATCACGTGACTGATCATGCACTGATCACGTGGCTATCATGCACTGCTCACGTGGCTGATCATGCAATGATCACCTAGCAACCATGTACTGATCACGTGACTGATCATGCACTGATCACGTAATTAATCCTGCACTGATCACCTGACTCATCATGCACTGATCACGTGGCTGATCACACACGTATCACGTGACTGATCATGCACTGATCACGTGGTTATCATACACTGATCACGTGGCTATCATTCACTGATCACGTGGATATCATGCACGGATCACGTGGCTGATCACACACGTATCACGTGACTGATCATGCACTGATCACGTGGCTATCATGCACTGATCACGTGGCTGATCATGGAATGATCACGGAGCTACCATGTACTGGTCACGTGACTGATCTTGCACTGATTACGTAATTGATCATGCCCTGATCACGTGGCTGATCAGGCACTGATCATGTGGCTATCATGCACTGCTAACATGGCTGGTCATGAAATGATCACGCAGCTACCATGTACTGGTCACGTGACTGATCATGCACTGATCATGTGGCAGAACATGCACTGATCACGTGACTGATCATGCACTGATCTCATGGCTAACATGCACGGCTCATGTGGCTGATCATGCAATGATCACCTAGCTACCATATACTGGTCAAGTGACTGATCATGCACTGATCACGTAATTCATCATGCAGTGATCATGTGGCTGATCATGCACTGATCACGTGGCTGATCATCCACTGATCACGTGACTGATCATGGACTGATCACGTGATTGATCATGCACTGATCACGTGGCTATCATGCACTGATCACTTGGCTGGTCATACACTGATCACGTGCCTGGTCATGCACAGATTACATGACTGATCATGCACTGAACACGTGACTGATCATGCACTGATCACGTGGCTATCATGCACTACTCACGTGGCTGATCATGCAATGATCATGTCGCTACCATGTACAGGTCTGGTGACTGATCATACACCCATCAGGTGACGGATCATGCACTGATCACGTGGCTGATCATACACTTATCACGTGATTGATCATGCACTGATCACTTGGATATCATGCACTGATTACGTGCCTGATCATACACTGTTCACATGTCTGACCATGCACTGATCACATGGCTGATCATACACTGCTCACGTAACTGATCATGCACTGATCACGTAATTTATCATGAACTGATCACGTGGCTGATCATGCAATGATCATGTAGCTACCATGTACTGCTCCCGTGAGTGACCATGCACTGATCACGTAATTGATCATGCACTGATCACGTGGCTGAACATGCCCTGAACACGTGACTGACCATGCACTGATCACGTGATTCATCATGCACTGATCACGTGGCTATCATGCAATGCTCACGTGGCTGATCATGCAATGATCACGCAGCTACCATGTACTGGTCACATGACTGATCATGCACTGATCACGTAATTGATCATGCACTGATCACCTGGCTTATCATGCATTGATCATGTGACTGATCATGTGCTGATCATGTTTGGTGTCACACACTGATCGTGTGCATCTGCAGGCAATGAACAAAGAGCTGAGTAGGCAGGAATCAGTGAGCAGGCTATAATCATGGAACTCAGCTTTGAGAAATCATGCTGCTCAGCTGGCAATAATCAAGTAGATGAGCAGGCAGGAATTATGCAGCACAGGTGGCAATTGTCAAGGAGATGACAGGCAGGAATCGTACAGCTCAGCTGGCAATTGTCAAGCAGATGAGCAGACAGTATTCACGCAGCTCAGCAGGCCCTTAAAACGTGACTGAGCATGCACTGTTCACCCGGATGATCATACACTGATCATGTGACAGATCATGCACTGATCACGTGGCTATCATGCACTGCTCACGTGGCTGTTCATGCAATGATCACGTAGCTACCATGTACTGGTCACGTGAGTGATCATGCACTGATCACGTAATTGATCATGCACTGATGAGTTGACTTGTCATGCACTGTTCACGTGAGTGATCATGCACTGATCACCTGTCTATCATACACTGATCACGTGGCTACCATGCACAGATCACGTGGCTGTTCATGCAATGATAGGGTAGCTACCATGTACTGGTCACGTGACTGATCATGCACTGATCACGTGGCTGATCATGCACTGATCACGTGACTGATCATGCACTGATCACGTGGCTGATCATGAACTGATCACGTAATTGATCATGCACTGATCACGTGGCTGATCATGCAATGATCACCTAGCTACCATGTAATGGTCCCGTGAGTGATCATGCACTGATCACGTGGCTGATCATCCACTGATCAGTTGGCTATCATGCACTGATTACTTGGCTGATCATACACTGATCACGTGACTGATAATGCACTGATCATCTGGCTATCATGCACTCATTACTGGGCTATCGTGCACTGATCACGTGGTTGATCATACACTGATCACAAGACTGATCATGCACTGATCACGTCTATATCATGCACTGATCACATGACTGCCCATGCACTGATCACCCGGATGATCATACACTGATCATGTGACAGATCATGCACTGATCACGTGGCTATCATGCACTGCTCACGCGGCTGTTCATGCAATGATCACGTAGCTACCATGTACTGGTCACGTGAGTGATCATGCACAGATCACGTGATTGATCATTTACTGATCTCGTGGCTATCATGCACGGCTCATGTGGCTGATCATGCAATGATCACCTATCTACCATATACTGGTCAAGTGACTGATCATGCACTGATCACGTAATTCATCATGCAGTGATCATGTGGCTGATCATGCACTGATCACGTGGCTGATCATCCACTGATCACGTGACTGATCATGGACTGATCACGTGATTGATCAAGCACTGATCAATTGGATATCATGCACTGATCACGTGGCTAATCATACACTGTTCACGTGTCTGACCATGCACTGATCACGTGGCTGATCATACACTGATAACGTGACGATCATGCACTGATCACGTGGCTATCATGCACTGATCACTTGGCTGGTCATACTGATCACGTGCCTCGTCATGCACTGATCACGTGGCTGTTCATGCACTGATCACGTGACTGATCATGCACTGATCACGTGGCTATCATGCAGTGATCACGTGGCTATCATGCACAGATCACATGGCTGATCATGCAATGTTCACGTAGCTACCATATACTGGTCACGTGACTGATCATGCACTGATCATGTGGCTGATCATGCACTGATCACGTGACTGATCATGCACTGTTCACGAGACTCATCATGCACAGATCACGTGGATATCATGCACTGATCACGTGTTTGATCATACACTGTTCACGTGTCTGACCATGCACTGCTACGTGGCTGGTCATATACTGTTCACGTAACTGATCATGCACTGATCACGTGGATATCATGCACTGATCACGTGGCTGAACATGCACTGTTCACGTGGCTTACCACACACCTGTCACGTGACTGAATATGCACTGATCACGTGGCACTCATGCACTGATCACGTGGCTGATAATACTCTGCTCACGTAACTGATCATGCACACATCACGTGGCTAGCATGCACTTCTCACCTGGCTGGTCATGCAATGTTCACATAGCTACCATATACTGGTCACGTGACTGATCATGCTCAGATCACATAAATGATCAGGCACTGTTCAGTTGACTGATCATGTACTGATCACGTGACTGATCATGCACTGATCACGTGGCTATCATGCACTGCTCACGTGGTTGATTATGCAATGATCACGTAGCAACCATGTACTGGTCACGTGACTGATCATGCCCTGATCACGTAATTAATCCTGCACTGATCACCTGACTCATCATGCACTGATCACGTGGATGATCATGCACTTATCACCTGACTGCCCATGCACTGATCACGTGGATAAACATACACTGACCATGTGAGAGGTCATGCAGTGATCACGCGGCTATCATGCACTGCTCACGTGGCTGATCATGCAATGATCACGTAGCTACCATGTACTGGTCACGTGAGTGATCATGCACTGATCACGTAATTGATCATACACTGATCAGGTGACTTATCATGCACTGTTCACGTGACTGATCATGCACTGATCACGTGAGTGATCATGCACTGATCTCGTTGCTATCATGCACGGTTCACATGGCTGATCATGCAATGATCACGTAGCTACCATGTACTGGTTACGTGACTATCATGCACTGATCACGTAATTGAACATGCACTGATCAAGTGGCTGATCATACATTGATCACGTGACTGATCATGCACTGATCACGTGGCTGATCATGCAATGATCATGTAGCTACCATGTACTGGTCACGTGACTGATCATGCACTGTTCACGTAATTGATCATGCACTGATCACGTGGCTGATCATGCACTAATCACGTGACTGGTCATGCACTGATCACGTGGCTGATCATGCACTGATCACGTGACTGATCATGCACTGATCACGTGGCTATCACGCACTGCTCACGTGGCTGATCATGCGATGATCACGCAGCTACCATGTACTGGTCACATGACTGATCATGCACTGATCACGTGACTGATCATGCAGTGATCACGTGGTTATCGTGCACTACTCACGTGGCTCATCATGCAATGATCATGTAGCGACCATGTACAGGTCACGTGAATGATCAAACACCCATCAGGTGACTGATCATGCACTGATCATGTGGCTGATCATGCACTGATCACTTGACTGAACATGCACTGATCACGTGACTTATCATGCACTGATCACCTGGCTATCATACACTGATCACATGGCTGGTCATACACTGATCACTTGCCTGGTCATGCACAGATTACATGACTGATGATGCCCTGATCACGTCACTGATCATGCACTGATCACGTGGCTATCATGCACTACTCAAGTGGCTGATCATGCAATGATCATGTAGCTACCATGTATCGGTCACGTGACTGATCATACACCCATCAGGTGACTGATCATGCACTGATCACGTGGCTATCATGCACTGTTCACGTGGCTGATAATACACTGATCACCTGCCTGGTCATGCACAGATCACGTGACTAATCATGAACTGATCACCTAGCAATCATTCACTGATCACCTGGCTGATCATGCACTGATCACGTGGCTATCATGCAATGATCACGTGGCTATCATGCACTGATCACGTGGCTGATCATGCACTGATACCGTGACTGAGCATGGACTGATCACATGACTATCATGTAGTGATCACGTGACTTAATGGCGCAGATCATGTGACTGATCATGTGCTGAGCATGTTTGCTATCATACACTGATCATGTGCCTCTGGAGGCAATAAACAAAGAGCTGAGTAGGCATAAATCAAACAGTCAGCAGGCAATAATCATGGAACTCAGCTGTGAGGAATCATGCTGCTCAGCTGGCAATAATCAAGCAGCTGAGCAGGCAGGAATTACACAGCACAGCTGGCAATTGTCAAGCAGATGACAGGCAGGAATCATGCAGCTCAGCTGGCAATTGTCAAGCAGATGAGCAGACAGGAATCACGCAGCTCAGCAGGCCCTAATCACGTGACTGAGCATGCACTGTTCACCTGGCTGATCATACACTGATCACGTGATTGATCAAGCACTGATCACTTGGATATCATGCACTGATCACGTGGCTAATCATACACTGTTCACGTGTCTGACCATGCACTGATCACGTGGCTGATCATACACTGATAACGTGACGATCATGCACTGATCACGTGGCTATCATGCACTGATCACTTGGCTGGTCATACTGATCACGTGCCTCGTCATGCACTGATCACGTGGCTGTTCATGCACTGATCACGTGACTGATCATGCACTGATCACGTGGCTATCATGCAGTGATCACGTGGCTATCATGCACAGATCACATGGCTGATCATGCAATGTTCACGTAGCTACCATATATTGGTCACGTGACTGATCATGCACTGATCACGTGGCTGATCATGCACTGAACACGTGACTGATCATGCACTGTTCACGAGACTCATCATGCACAGATCACGTGGATATCATGCACTGATAACGTGTTTGATCATACACCATTCACGTGTCTGACCATGCACTGCTCACGTGGCTGGTCATACACTGTTCACGTAACTGATCATGCACTGATCACGTGGATATCATGCACTGATCACGTGGCTGAACATGCACTGTTCACGTGGCTTACCACACACCTGTCACGTGACTGAATATGCACTGATCACGTGGCTATCATGCACTGCTCACGTGGTTGATCATGCAATGATCACGTAGCAACCATGTACTGGTCACGTGACTGATCATACACTGATCACGTAATTAATCTTGCACTGATCAGCTGACTCATCATGCACTGATCACGTGGCTGATCACACACATATCACGTGACAGATCATGCACTCATCACATGGATATCATGCACTGATCACTTGTTTGTTCATACACTGTTCACGTGTCTGACCATGCACTGCTCACGTGGCTGATCATACACTGTTCACGTAACTGATCATGCACTGATCACGTGGATATCATGCACTGATCACGTGGCTGAACATGCACTGTTCACGTGGCTTATCACACACCTGTCACGTGACTGATCATGCACTGATCACGTGGCACTCATGCACTGATCACGTGGCTGATCATATTCTGCTCACATAACTGATCATGCACACATCAGGTGGCTATCATGCACTTGTCAACTGGCTGGTCATGAAATATTCACGTAGCTACCATATACTGATCACGTGACTGATCATGCACAGATCACGTAAATGATCATGCACTGATCACGTGACTGATCATGTACTGATCACATGACTGATCACGCACTGATCAGGTGGCTATCATGCACTGCTCACTTGGCTGATCATGAAATGATCACGCAGCTACCATGTACTGGTCACGTGACTGATCATGCACTGATCACGTGGCTGATCATGCACTGATCACGTGCTGATCATGCACTGATCACGTCACTGATCATGCAGTGATAACGTGCCTATCATGCACTGATCACTTGGCTGGTCATCACACTCATCACGCAGCTACCATGTACTGGTCACGTGACTGATCATGCACTTGATGACGTATTTGATCATGCACTGATCATGTGGCTGATCATGCACTGATCACTTGACTGATCATGCACTGATCAGTTACTTATCATGCACTGATCACCTGAACTATCATACACTGATCACATGGCTGGTCAATACACTGATCACGTGCCTGGTCAGGCACAGATCACGTGACTAAATCATGAAACTGATCACGTAGCAATCATGCACTGATCACTCAACTGATCATGCACTGGATCACGTGACTTATCATGCACTGACACACCTGTGACTTGATCATACACTGATCACCATGGCTGGTCATACACTGATCCCGTGCCTGGTCATGTCACATATTACAATGACTGATCATTGACTGATTACGTCAACTGATTCATGCACTGAATCACGGGTGGCTGATCAATGCACTACTCACGTGGAATGATCATGCAATGATCATGTAGCTACCAAATGTACCGGTCACGTGATGATCATACACCATTCAGGTCTACTTGATCAATGCACTTTGAATCACGTGGCTATCAATGCATCTGTTCAAGTGGCTTGATTCTACACTGATCACCCTGCCTGCGTCATGCACAGATCACGTGTGACTAATCATGAAATGATCACTACGCAGATCATTCCACTGATCACACTGCTGATCATGCACTGATCACGTGGCTACATGATGATCATGGACACTGGAGATATATCATAGCACTGACACGTGCTATGAGCAGGGATGATCACATGACTATCAAATGTAGTGATCACTGTGACTTAATGGCGCTGACAATGTGACTGATCATGCGCTGAGCATGTTTGATATCATACACTGATCATGTGCCTCTGGAGGCAATAAACAAAGAGCTGAGTAGGCATAAATCAAACAGTCAGCAGGCAATAATCATGGAACTCAGCTGTGAGGAATTCATGCTGCTCAGCTGGCAATAATCAAAGCCAGCTGAGCAGGCAGGAATTACGCCAGCACAGCTGGCAATTGTCAAGCAGATGACAGGCAGGAATCGTGCAGCTCAGCTGGCATTGTCAAGCAGATGAGCAGACAGTAATCACGCAGCTCAGCAGGCCCTGATCACGGTGACTGAGCATGCACTGTTCCCCAATGGCCTGTCAATACACAGAACTCACGTGATTGATCAACGCACTGATCACAACTTTGATATTCATGCACTGATCACGTGGCTAATCCATACACACTTGTTCACAGTGTCTGAACCTGCAACTGATACGTGGCTGATCAATACACTTCTCACGTAACTGATCAAGCACTGATCAACTTGGATTAATCATGCACTGATCACGTGGCTATCATACATCTGCTTCACGTGCCGACATGACTGACAAGTGCGCATGATCTACATTTCTACACGGATCAGCACGATGCCTAGATAGCATAACGGCTAATCAATGATCTCTACGCTGACTTCACGTATCAATGCAACTGATCACGTAATTGATCATGCCACTATGATCATGAGTTACGTAGCTAGATTCGGTCGGATGCATCTGCACATCAAGTGATGATCAATGGCAGACATGCAACTGCAAACGTGGTCTACAGCATCTAACCTGCTGATTCATCGTAAGTGGGAGTCATGCTATCACTGGTGGATATATGCCAGCATCACGTGCTGGGCACATGCACTGTTCACGTGGCTTTATCACACATCACTGATCACCGATCGACGTGATCATGTGCTGATCACCGTGGGATCTGGAGTGCGAATGCGTGGATCATACTGACTACTGATCATACATCATGTGGCTATCATGCACTTCTCACTGGCGGTCATGCAATGTTATCGTAGCTACCATCGGTAGTAACTATCATCCAGAAACACTAATCGATCATACCTCTTCACGTGTCTGACCATGTCTTACACGTGGGCTGGATCATTACACTGTTCATGTACTGATCAATGCACTTTCACGTGGATATCAATGCACTGATCAAGTGGCTGCACATGCACTGTTCACTCTTATCACACACTGTCACGGGACTGATCATGCACTGGACTGCACGTGGCACTCTATGCGCTGATCACGTGGCTGATGATACTCCTGTTTAACGTAACTGATCTATGCCACACATCAGGTGCGCTCATCACTTGCACTTCTCACTGGCTGGTCATGCATGTTCCATGTAACCTACATAGTGGTAGTTGTGCTGATCATCAGCAAATCATCACAGTATGATCTTGACTGATCACCGTTACTTGATCATGTCGTCACGTGACTGATCATTGCACTGATCACGTGGCTATCATGCACTGCTCACGTGGCTGATCATGCAATGATCACTTAGCAACCATGTACGTCACGTGACTGATCATGCACTGATACGTAATTAATCCTGCACTGATCACCTGACTCATCATACCACTGATCACGTGGCTGATCACACACGTATCACGTGACTGTCATGCACTAGATCACGTTGGTTTATCATACAACTGATCACGTGGCTATCATTCACTGATCACGTGGATATCATGCACGGATCACGTGGCTGATCACACACGTATCACGTTGACTGAATCATGCACTGATCACGTGGCTTATCATGCAACGGATTCACCGTGGCTGATCATGGAATGATCACGGAGCTACCATGTACTGGCAGTGACTGATCTTGCACTGATTACGTAATTGATCATTGCACTGATTCACGTGGCTGATCAGGCCACTGATCATGTGGCTATCATGCACTGGCTAAATGGCTGGGTCATGAAATGATCACGCAGCTACATGTACTGGTCACGTGACTGAATCATGCACTGATCATGTGGCAGAAACATGCACTGATCACGACTGATATCACTGATCTCATGGCTAACATGCACGGCTCATGTGCTGATCATGCAATGATCACCTAGCCTACCATAATACTGGTCAAGTGGACTGATCATGCACTGATCACGTAATTCATCATGGCAGTGGATCATGTGGCTGATCAATGCACATGATCACGTGGCTGATCATCCACTGATCACGTGACTGATCATGGACTGATCACGTGATTGATCATGCACTGATCACGTGGCCTAATCATGCACTGATCACTTGGCTGGTCATACACTGATCACGTGCCTGGTCATGCACAGATTACATGACGATCATGCAATGAACACGTGACTGATCATTGCACTGTCACGTGGCTATCATGCACTACTCAGTGGCTGATCATGCAATGATCATGTCGCTACCATGTACAGGTCTGGTGACTGATCATACACCCATCAGGTGACGGATCATGCACTGATCACGTGGTGCTGATCATACACTTATCACGTGATTGATCATGCACTGATCACTTGGATATCATGCACTGATTACGTGCTGATCATACACTGTTCACATGTCTTGCACATGCACTGATCACATGGCTGATCATACACTTGTCACGTAACTGATATCACTGATCACGTAATTTATTCATGAACTGATCACGTGCTGATCATGCAATGATCATGTAGCTACCATGTTATCGCTTCCGTGAGTGACCATGCACTGATCACGTAATTGATCATGCACTGATCACGTGGCTGAAAACATGCCTGAACACGTGACTGACCATGCCTGATCACTGTGATTCATCATGCGACTGATCACGTGGCTATCATGCAATGCTCACGTGGCTGATCAATGCAATGATCACAGCGCTACCATGTACTGGTACACTGACTGATCATGCACTGATCACGTAATTGATCATGCACTGATCACCTGGCTTATCATGCATTGATCATGTGACTGATCATGTGCTGATCATGTTTGGTGTCACACACTGATCGTGGTGCATCTGCAGGCAATGAAACAAAGAGCTGAGTAGGCAGGAAT
Organism: Bos taurus; assembly: GCF_002263795.3. Lineage (NCBI taxonomy): Eukaryota > Metazoa > Chordata > Mammalia > Artiodactyla > Bovidae > Bos > Bos taurus. The sequence continues at coordinate 3,841 of NW_020192157.1, read as the reverse complement.
CAGTCAGCAGGCTATAATCATGGAACTCAGCTTCTGAGAAAATGCTGCTCAGCTGGCAATAATCAAGTAGATGAGCAGGCAGGAATTACGCAGACACAGGTGGCAATTGTCAAGGAGATGACAGGCAGGGAATCGTGCAGCTCAGCTGGAAATTGTCAAGCAGATGAGCCAGACAGTAATTCACGCAGCTCAGCAGGCCCTTAAAACGTGACTGAGCATCGCACTGTTCCACCGGATGAATCATACACTGATCATGGACAGATCATGCACCTGATCACGTGTGAGGATCGTGGCTATAATGCACTGCTCACGTGGCTGTTCATGCAATGATCACGTAGCTACCATGTTGGTCACGTGAGTGATCATGCACTGATCACGTAATTGATCATGCACTGATGAGTTGACTTGTCATTGCAACTGTTCACGTGAGTGATCATGAACTGTACCTGTCTATCATACACTGATACTGTGTGGCTACCATGCACAGATTCACGTGGCTGTTCATGCAATGATAGGGTAGCTACCATGTACTGGTCACTGTGACTGATCATGCACTGATCACGTGGCTGATCATGCACTGATCAGTGACTGATCATGGGCACTGATCACGTGGCTGATCGATGAACTGAATCACGTATTGATCATGCACTGATAAGGTGGCTGATCATGCATGATCACTAGCTACGATGTAATGGCCGTGAGTGATCATGCCACTGATCACGTTGGCTGATCATCCATGATCAGTTGGCTATCATGCCACTGATTACTTGGCTGATCATACCTGATCACGTGACTGATAATGCACTGATCATCTGGCTATCATGCATCATTACTGGGCTATCGTGCACTGATCACGTGGTTGATCATACACTGATCACAAGACTGATCATGCACTGATCACGTCTATTATATGCAGCTGAATCACACATGATCTGCCTGCACTGATCACCGGATGATCATCGACACTTGATATGTGACAGATCACATGCACTGATCACGTGGCTATCATGCACTGCTCACGGCGGCTGTTCATGGCATATGATCACGTAGCTACCATGTACTGGTCACGTTGAGTGATCATGCATAGATCACGTGATTGATCATTTACTGATCTACGTGGCTATCATGGCACGGCTCATGTGGCTGGATCATGCAATGATCTATCTACCATATACTGGTCCAAGTGACTGATCATGCACGATCACGTAATTCATCATGCAGTGACCATCTGTGGCTGACTCATGCACTGATCACGTGGCTGATCATCACTGATCACGTGACTGATCATGGACTGATCACGTGATTGATCAGCACTTGATCATGCAATTGGATATCATTATGCACATGATCACGTGGCTAATCATACACTGTTCACAGTGTCTGACCATGCACGAATCACGTGGCTGATCATACACTGATAACGTGACGATCATGCACTGATCACGTGGCTATCATGCACTGATCACTTGGCTGGTCATACTGATACGTGCCTCCGTCATGCACTGATCACGTGGCTGTTCCATGCACGATCACGGTGACTGATCATGCACTGATCAGTGGCTATCATGCAGTGATCACGTGGCTATCATGCCAAGATCACGTGGCTGAATCATGCAATGTTTCAGTGCCCTACTATTATATATGGTCACGTGACTGATCATGCACTGATCATGGTGGCCTGGATCATGCAGCTGATCACGTGACTGATCAATGCACTGTTCAGGACTCATCATGCACAGATCCACGTGGATTATCATGACTATCACGTGTTTGATCTACACTGTTTCACAGTGTCTGACCATGCACTGCCTCACGTGGCTGGTCATATACTGTTCACGTAACTGATCATGCACTGATCAGTGGATATCATAGCCTGATTCACGTGGCTGAACATGCACTGTTCACGTGGCTTACACACACCTGTCACGTGGACTCGAATATGCACTGATCACGTGGACTCATGCACTGAGTCAAAGTGGCTGATAATACTCTGCTCACGTAACTGATCATGCACACATCACGTGGCTAGCATGCACTTCTCACCTGGCTGGTCATGCAATGTTCACACTTATAGCTAACATATACTGGTCACGTGACTGCATCATGCTCAGAGTCAATAATGATCAGGCCATGTTCAGTTGACTGATCATGATATCACGTGACTGATCATCGACTGATCACGTGGCTATCATGCACTGCTCACGTGTGGTTGATTTATGCATTGATCACGTAGCAACCATGTAACTGGTCACGTGCATGATCATGCCCTGATCACGTTAATTCATCCTGTCACCTTGACTCACCTGACTCCATCATGCACTGGACTCACGTGGCATGATCATGCACTTATCACCTGACTGCCCATGCCGCACTGATCACGATGGATAAACATACACTGACCATGTGACAGGTCATGCAGTGATCACGCGGCTATCATGCACTGCTCACGTGGCTGATCATGCAATGATCACGTAGCTACATGTACTGGTCACGTGAGTGATCATGCACTGATCACGTAATTGATCATACACTGATCAGGTGACTTATCATGCACTGTTCAGTGACTGAAATCATGCACTGATCACGTGAGTGATTCATGCACTGATTTCGTTGCTATCATGCACGGTTCACATGGCTGATCATTGCAATGATCACGTAGCTACCATGTACTGGTTACGTGACTATCATGCACTGATCACGTAAATTGAACATGCACTGATCAAGTGGCTGATATTACATTATCCACGGGACTGATCATGCACTGATCACGTGGCTGATCATGCATATGATCATGTAGCTACCATGTAACTGGTCAGTGTGACGATCATGCACTGTTCACGTAATTGATCATGCCTGATCACGTGGACTGATCTATGCACTAAATCACGTGACTGGTCATGGCACTGATCACGTGGCTGATCATGCACTGATCACGTGACTGATCATGCACTGATCAGTTGGCTATCCAGAACTGCTCACGTGGTGATCATGCCGATGATCACGCAGCTACCATGTACTGGTCCACAATGATCTGATTCATCGCACTGGATCACGTGACTGATCATGCAGTGATAACGTGGTTATCGTGCACTTACTCACGTGGCTCATCCATGCATGATCATGTAGCGACCATGTACAGGTCACGTGAATGATCAAACACCCATCAGGTGACTGATCATGCACTGATCATGTGGCTGATCATGCACTGATCACTTGATGAACATGCACTGACACGTGACTTATCATGCACTGATCACCTGGCTATATACACATGATCACATGGTGTCATCACACTGATCACTTGCCTGGTCATGCACAGATTACATGACTGATGATGCCCTGATCACGTCACTGATCATGCACTGATCACGTGGCTATCATGCACTACTCAAGTGGCTGATCATGCAATGATCATCGTAGCTACCATGTATGGTCACGTGAACTGATCATAGACACCCATCAGGTTGACTGATCATGCACTGATCACGTGGCTATCAATGCACTGTTCACGTGGCTGATAATACACTGATCAAACCTGCCTGGTCATGCACAGATACGTGACTAATCATGAACTGATCACCTAGCAATCATTCACTTGATCACCTGGTTGTATCATTTGCACTGATCAACGTGGCTTATCATGGCAATGATCACGTGGCCCTATCATGCACTGATCACGTGGCTGAATCATGCACTGATACCGGTGACTGAGCATGGACTGAATCGACTGACTATCTATGTTGTGAATCACGTGACTTAATGGCGCAGATCATGTGATGATCAATTGTGCTGTAGGCATGGTTTTGCTATCATACACTGATCATGTGCCTCTGGAGGCAAT